>NW_028292570.1:12504671-12796815 GCF_029948245.1 Actinia tenebrosa | reverse complement strand
TGCGCTTTAGCATTCACTGGAGCTAATTATGGTGGTAGATATCTGGATAAATTAGTTAGCGGTGATAGAAACGCAGAATCTAACGCCGAAAGGAAGAGGCACGACTTAGCGCTGGAGAAATATCAGCGAGACGTGGCAGCTTGGAATGAAAAAAGACAAGCTTACAGGGATTGGTTGGACAAGAACTACCAAGACAAGATGCAGGCAGACAAGAACTTCGAAAATACAGACTACGCCTTTAAGCTCTATGCGCAAGCGCACCCCGACTTTAGAATGAGAAAGCCTCAGTTTAAGGATTACTATCAGCCTTCTAAGAAACAAAAAGACAATGAATTGGTCTTTGTAGGAGTCGCAGGGCTGGCGGGAGGCGTAGCTTTGGCGTATCTAATATAATGATCGTCTTTTTGGAAAGCGACAAGAATAACTTTACCACTTATTTGAATCCCCCCATTAAAGCCCATAAGGTTAGGCTGGTTAGTTGCTCTTTGTACAATTCTTGGTATAATTTAGTCAATGCCTTGGTCACTGAGCATAAAGGCGGCGGCAATTATCAAGGCGTATTGCTGCCCGATGGACATTACACACCAATCACCCTTGCTAAGGAATTAGCAAAACACGGTTATACTCTCACCACGGGGTTGCCGCACGAAATGACCCTCAAACATAACATGACGAACCTTACAGTAACCCTAGGAAAGTTTGAACCATTAGGAACTTTATTAAATGTCTCGAAAAAGGCAATTACCACCACGGCAGTTCCCGTAAGTTGGAAAGTTGCATCCTCTTACGAAGTCTATTGCGACTTGGTTCATAGTTACAACAATGGAGAAAAGTCTTCTCTTATGTCCAAGTTTCCACCTAAGGGTAATCCATTTGACCTGGTAGAATACGCGCCCATTTCTTTAAGCTATGACTTGTCTAATTTGGTAGAAAGCATAAACATCACCATTAAAGTGGACGGAAAGACGGTGGATTTTAAACGGACGCAAGATCAATCTCGTCCTGGAATTCATATAATGGGCCGCGTAGAGGACAAACTCAAAGGATTTACTATGGGCCCGAAGGCTATTGGAGAGGAGCGTCGGCTATCAAGAAACTCGCAACCGCGGCCAGGGTATCAGAAGAAACGGCTAAGAACTGGCTAAGAAAACAAACCCTCTGGCAGGTTTATCTTCCCGTGCCCAAGTACATTCCCAGGCCCAGCTTCACCGTAAATGCCCCCAATGAAGTTCATCAGGCAGATTTGCTTTTCTTACCGCACGATAAGGTGAGAAAAAAGACCTATAGGTACGCTTTGACCGTAGTTGATATCGCAAGCAGATACAAGGACGCCGAACCCATAACCAGCAAGGATTCTGGGGAAGTCGCAGAAGCCCTAGGTAGGATTTATAAGCGCGTTTTGAAATGGCCCAAGCTGCTGCAAGTGGATGCGGGGACAGAGTTCATGGGCGTGGTTACTAAGACCCTGAAAGACCACAGCACTAAGGTTAGGAGAGCTGAAGCTGAGTACCACAGGGGTCAGAGCATCGTCGAAAGATTCAATAAGACCCTGGCTGAGCGTCTCTTTGGATACCAGTATTGGAAAGAGCTGGAAGATCCCTCCAAACGCAACAGGGAATGGACACAGCGGCTCCCCCAGGTCGTCGCGGCTTTGAACAACGAGGCGGCCAGGGCTACGGGGATGAAACCCAAGGATGCTATAAAAAAGAAACACGTGGAACACAAGTCCTATGTCAGAAGTTCGAGGGCGGTCGGACTGAAGGAAAAAAAGCTACCCCGCAACATAGTGGTCAGATACCTCTATCAGCCGGGGGAACTCGAAGGTGGCAGTAAGAGAGCCACGGATCCTAACTGGTCCCTGAAAACGTATGAGATTTCGAAGTCCGTCACCAAGGAAGGGCAACCCGTGTTGTATTACCTAAATGGCCCAAGTCGTGGATTTGTCATGGAAGAGCTGCTCATAGTTCCCAAAGACTCAGAGTAGTGCTGCTCCACGCGCCCGATTACACTCTAGGCATGTCAGTCTTACGTTGCCTCTGCAATGGCCGCGTTTATTATTTATGCGATCCACGGAGAACTGCTGATCGTCATTTGGGTCAAACCTCCATAGTAGAGGTATGTTACATTTGGCACACCTTGCCCCTTTCTTATAGACGTCGTCCACGCATAGGTCGAACGTCATATTTTTTTCTTCGTCGTGCCGCTTGTAGCGAAGGAGTTTCTTAGCAATGTTCTCTTTGGCTACGTCCTCTGGGGTGCGGTCGTAACGCAATTGCGGACCCCAGGCTCTCTTTAACTGTTTGGCATACTCCACACGGCTTACGGCGGTGTATATCAAATTACTCCAACACAGCCGCTGGTCTATGATCCATAAGGTTTCTTTTATGGTAAGCCCTTGCGCGCTGTGGACTGTCATGCAATAGCCCAAGCGCCAATCTGGATGGAAGGTAATTCTTTCCACCTTTTCTATGGGTACCCAGGCTTTATCATGCGTTACCGCATTTTGCAGTTGGATGTCGGTACCAGGTACCCAGACGTCTCTTTTTTGCATGCGGGTATCGTGGGGTTTATAACAAACAGGTACGGGATGCGTAGGGAAGCGCTCTCGGTGTATATTTAGCAAATCCTTTTGTATGCGAGACTGTGCTGCGCGTTTGCTGCTTAGCACCAAATCCTTTGGATGCCATGCGTAAAGGAAGTCCTCGTATTTCTTCGCTCGTATGTGCTTACGTAGTATCTTGTTTTGTTCCGCGTCGCTAAGGCCCCTTAATTCCGCCTTTAATTTACGTACTTGGTCTTTACTGCGGTAGTCGGTGTTGATTTCTTCACAGTGGTCTACCATTCCTTTTAACCATTTGTGGGGCATTTCTCCGGCTATTGGAGGAGGTTGGCATGGATCCCCAGCAAATATCACCTGGCATTTCCCTTTTAGGAAGTCTACGAACTCCTGCAGTATTTCCAAGGGAACGGTGCAAATTTCGTCCCAAAGTATTACCGGAGGTATGTCGCGTACTGCCTCCGGTACCCACTTTTGGCCATTCCAGCGAAAGAAGCTGTGGTAGGTCTGCGCGTCGTAACCCATCTCCGTTAATTCTCTTTCCAGACGGTGCGTTGGCGTTAACACCTTTATCTTTGGAAAGAGTTCCAAAACCCTGGTGGTCTTACCACTACCACCCGTTCCGTAAAGGTAAGAGAAGCGTTGGTAGGAAATGGGGTCCGTAACTAACGGTAATGGCTCTTCTGTGGGGGTAATGGCGCCTTTTGTGTGTCCACCATGATATTCCACACGTTCTCTCCAGGCTTTTATCTCTTCGTCTTTAACGCGCCATTGACCACTTTCCGCTAACTCGTCTTCGGTGTAGAACTCCTGCATCTTTTCTAACACTTCGGGCTTTACGTACAAGGAATCCGTGGCTACACGTGGTATGTCCTCTTTGTCGAACCGTAGCAGCATCGCAAGGAGGTTAATGTGCGCATATGCTAACATACTGGCGCGTAAATGGTAATATTGCGGTCTGTGATCTTGGTAGTAACACAGTGCATTCCACTTATGTTCTTTTTGACCTTCTACGAAGTAGTTCCACTTTTCCACAGATACCATCGATCCATCATCATGTGCGCGCTTTACGAGGAAGCTTAACTCTCCTTCGTCCGTTATTAAGCGTCGCTGCATATGTTTTTCGCCTTCTTTTGCGCCCTGAGTGAACTTTCCTATGACGACCCGCGCGGTGGGGTTGTGCTCAGGTAACCATTTTGTGAAGGAGGAGTGACACAATATGGCTTCGTGGGCGGTGTACGTCATAAGTTTATGCTCTTCAAAGAACTTTAACAACGGCACGGGAATCCATTCCTTCTCCTGCAGGTGCTTCCCATACCACGCGTAAATTATGGGGTGTAAGCCCTTTGCTAACTTCCATGAGGTTAATCTTACAAACCCCGTAGCTGGGGCGTCATAGCCGCCGTCTAAGGACACACGAAAGAACTGTGAGTCTGGATGTCCGTAGCGGTCATAATACTCCTTACAATCCCCCAATCCTTTAAAACTTGCGGGGTAACAGTGTTTCATGTCTAAGGAGACGTATTCGTTTTCGTCATACTCCATGTTCCACAGACCTCCATGACCGTGTTCTACACAGGCTTTGGCTATGTCGGCGAATTCCTTAGGCGTGGACTTCCATCCGTTCCTCTTCTTTGCGGCTAAGAAGTCCAAACTACGAGAGCTAAGGACCTCGTCTGAGAAGTCTTCCCCTAAGGTTTCACAGGCACTTTGAATGCGTTGGTGTTCAATTTCGGGGCGGTAAAGAGTACCATCCTGCGTCATAAACTGACTTCCTTCCGAATCCATCAACCAAACGGAGTTTTCGTGGACTAATTCTACCAACGGAGAAGCTTTATAGACCTTAGTTTCCTTCTTTTTGGGGAACCTAAGTTCTCGCCAAGCGTGTCCATTGTGTTGGTAAATGATTATGGGGGCACCTCTACCTCCGTATTTGTGCGTACCTGGGTAAATGAACCCGTCAGTGATATCTTTTACGTGTATGCGGCGTTCTAAGGCAGTCTCTAACTTCTTGATGTTGTCTATGGTGGCTCCGGCCTTATGTGTGTCTTTTTCCCATTTCCTGATGGCTTCTCTTCTCTTTAAAGTTAACTTACTACCACGGGTGGAGTCTTCAAAGAACTCTCTTACTAACTTCGCAACACAGTTACCTGGATGTCGCATTGGTTTGAGCTTCTTAACGTCGGGCTTCTTAATCTCGTACGCACCGTAAATGACCACAGTAACTGGGTAAGCGACCTCGTAAAACATCATGTCAATACCTACTAACGCTCCCGGGCGCGTATTTTCACTTAAGACAAACAGGTTTTGCTTACCTGACGCCCGAATAGGATTACGGCCCTTTTCGATTATCCACTCGCCGTCTAAATACTTTATAAACGTCAACTCCAAACGGTAGTTACCTTCGGGCATCATGTCGATAATTCTTTCTGCTCTTTCTTCGTTCATCGTCTCATCTGTATCTCCCTCCATAAATGTTGTGAAGGCAAAGTCGGCGTCCAGGCGATCCAACACCTGAGTTCTTAGCTTACGCACAGTTTTGTTTCGTATGCTCTTGATGGCGTCCATCTATATCTAAGGAATATCTTAACCTCCGTTTGCAGTACCCAACAGAGCAGCAGTAAGGGACTCTTCGCGCTGCCACCCGATCGCGCAAGACCCCCTGTAGGGCCTCGTCACTGCTCCAAAAACCCCACCCCCCCCTGGTGTTTTTCGATTTGTGATTTTTGGCAATGCCGGCGATTCGCGAGTCCCCCTTACTGCTGCTGTTTTCAAAGAAGTCTTGAATGATGACAAGCTCTCAGAGTTCCTAATTGAAGATGGAAGAGCATTCCAGAGTTCAGGTGCAGATACGGAGAAAGAACGGTAACCATAAGATTTCAGTTGGTACTTTTTGTGTTCAAGAAGAAAAGCAGAAGAAGAACGTAGGCGTCTTGTTGGAGTATAACGAGAAATCATATCAGAAATGTAGGATGGACCCAAGTCATAACTAGTCATAAGGTATAACTCAAAAACAAGAAAAATTAAACATGTTAAATGGAATTATTTTTATTTTTATTCCAGAAACAAAGGCAGAATTGAAGTCGAAATTTTTTTTTTAATTGTATCAATTTTTTTTATTACAATTTCAATTTTGTTGTCGAAAAATTATCATCTGTATTTGCACGTTTCCCCCTGTATAAACCCCGAAGTTGAAATCAGTTAATTTAAACACAACAAACAATATTATTTCTATTTTCTAGCAGAAATAATATCTCAAAAGAAAAACTACTTAATAAATCTTGAGGTTTGAGAATCTTTTTAGCAAGGTTAGCTAACAAAGCAGTGTTGTTGTCCCAAAAATGCACTCGATTCTCTAATTACCTCTAAAAAAAATCTCATCGGAGGGAAACAACATCAAAAAATTCGAATCTTTTATAGCCATAAATTATATGAGCTTGAAATCTCTAAATATTAACTCTGTGTTAGCTATAATTTTATACAATATCGTAATAGCAGTTTAGTTTTAATGAGAAATATTGCGAAAAACTAAATATATTTTTCTTGAAGTTTCATATTCTACGTGGCAATTGGAATATTGTAACTGTAAAACGCTATAATGTTTTTTAAATACTATTTTTTAGAGTCGTTATTAATTGTATTTTTTATATATTTTTTTTGCAATTTTTGTAGGGAAATTATCAATGGAAGACTTTGCATTGTTTACTCACAGACAGTGAAAAGGTTTCTTTTAGGAGAAATCGAATGAGTTCAAAGTACGAAGGTTCATTTATGACGAACTTCATGAGTAACCAGCTCCATCAATCCGATTTGTGTTTCGGTTCTTTTCGAAACGGTGTAATAGCATATCCTCCGACTGTAGAAACTGCTGAACAAGTCGTCGATATAGCAGATCCCGCAATCCATCCAACTCCACCAGCAACAGTGGCAGCTTTATTATAAACGCCACCAGAAATTCGCCATAAGAGATTACCTTGAGGCTCTTCTATCTTCGCTTCGTTTTCATTAGCGTTTTTCTCCTCTTCAGATTCCATTTTCTAACCAAAAAGAACACGACTCAATAAAGAAATATCAATACTAGAAGCTAACTTAGAGTCCTTGAAGCTATAAATGAGCAGTTGTGTGAAGAAAAGCTCTTAAGATGCTAAGTATTACTTACCTCTTTCATTGTGTTTTCAATAAATATTTTTTTCCCGCGATGGAAATTTAATTTCGGAAAGTTTTCTTCGTTCCTTGTAACCAGAGACACGAAGGATTATATTCGTAGGTAAAATTTTCAGTGTTACGTTTTCGTTTGATAACTACGTATTTGAATGTCGCGTAAACGATGATAAAATACTGCAAAAAGATGTCATAAATTGTTAACGAATCCTTCCTTGCAACCCAGGTAACCTGTATTCTAACCGGAAATGACCTGCTTTGTAATGCGACGGCCAAATAAAAAACTCTATTGTTTTAGCGAGTGATTTTGTTACAATTCGATATCATTTTACAGTATGCGTCTGGGAATTGTTTTAGATCGTGTGACTGTCACGAGAATTGGAACCCTGAGAAAACTAGAAAATAATTTTGTTTTAAAGAAGATATAAATAAATAAAACTAGTTATTGGGGAAAATGGAGGAAAAATAGAGTGAAAAGAAAAATGGGATGATTTTTTTCTTTTAATTTTTTAGTTGAATTTCATAAATTTTCCTTAACTTAATGAAATGTTCTGTAGTATCTAAAGGTTAAATCATTAAAAAATGAGGAATTGAATGAGTGAAAATAATGGGACTGCATTTTTGCATTTTTTTTCTGGGGGAGAGGGGTGTACTTGGGTTGGGATGGGAAATCGAAAGCGTTGATGAAAAAAAAATTCCCAAATTTTTTCCACAATTTTTTAATTTCATTTTTATAAAAATTAAATAGGATTTTAGAGGTGACGCAGGGATTGGAAAGGAAATTAAGAGAAAGATTGTCATTTGAATGAGAAAAAAAATGAGAAAAAAAGACGATTTTGAATGTAATGAGGAGCGCAAAGCACATTGGTCTTTATTCAATATGGCGGCTCAATCACGTTGTATCCTTTTGAAGCTTAGGAAAACTTAAATAATTCCTTAATATTACAATGGATCAAGAATCAAAAGAAGAAAAAGACTCGAGCACTTGTCCTAATGAGTATAAAGATGAAAATATCGATGGTAAAATGGCCGAGGAGAGCTCAAATTATTTATCAATTCAAGCAAGTGGTTGTACTGCAAGAAGGACATCTATAGGATCAGCTGAAGGAGACAAGACGGAAAAACTTCTTAAAATACTTCAATTCAGAAACCCTGGACCACAGTTGGCTAGTTTTGATCCTGATAAAAGCAGACGGGAACAAAGGAAAGTAAGACAGTTTGTGAGAACAACAGATAAACACCTTAACGATGACTTGAATCAGGTAAATTTGAATGGCAGGCGACCAAGAAACCCTCCCAAAAGACGAAATTATCACGATCGATCTGGTATTCGTTTATCGGATAATAAAGATGTGTGTGATTGTCAAGATCTTAACTGTCCTGGATGCCATTTTCCATGCGATTCGTGTGGGTCTGAGAAATGTGGCGTTGAATGTCGTTGCAGTAGAAGGTGGACGTATGAACCTTTAGTACAGATAGAAAATCCTTTTGTAACGTAAAAGGTTCAGGCTGTTTGAACTCAAAATAGCTCACGTATCCTAAAATATTTATCGAGCTTTAAATAATTAGATTATTATATTTAATATAGTAAAAACAGAAAAACCCAAAGTTTTTTTTATGGACATGACCTTGTAAAACTGATTGGGTTGTCTTTGTTCCTGAGACTAGATTGCCTCGGAACACGGCTAACTCGCAGATCGAACATTGAAACAACCTCTGGTTTGATCTACGTCAGGGCATGGCTAACGCACAGATTGAACACTGAAACAACCTCTGGGCTGATCTAAGTCAGGGCATAGCTAACTCAGATCGAACCCTGAAACAACCTCTGGGATGATCTAAGTCAGGGCATGGCTAACTCACAGATTGAACCCTGAAACAACCTCTGGGCTGATCTAAGTCAGGGCATGGCTAACTCACAGATTGAACCCTGAAACAACCTCTGGGCTAATCTAAGTCAGGGCATGGCTAACTCACAGATTGAACCCTGAAACAACCTCTGGGCTGATCTAAGTCAGGGTATGTCTAACTCACAGATTGAACCCTAAAACAACCTCTGGGCTGATCAAAGTCAGGGTATGACTAATTCACAGATCGAACCCTGAAACAACCTCTGAGCTGATGTAAGTCAGGGCAAGGCAACATGTAACTCACAGACCTTCTTGTATAGTACAATTCAGAATTTATAGATACTCATGATGTTTTGAAAGTTGTCAAATTGAAAATGTTCAAAACTTGTACACATAAATTCTGAATTGTACTCGAGATTGTGCAATTTGCTATACTTATTGCTTTTTATTTTATATCCAAGGCTTGTATTTTTGTGCGATGAATGTTAAATTAATGTTAATTCAGCTGACGTAACTAATTTTTTACAATATGTATTGTACTTTTTAAAAAAGATATCTTATAATTTAAACAATTTGTTCAACCAGGTAAAAATGTTAAGTATTTGTGACAGAGTCCAATAAACAGTAGTTTTTTATTTTAATTTTCTCACGTTATTATGGGGAGTGTTAACAACCGATGTAATATGTAAGGTATATTTCAATTAAGAAGCAAAATTTTATAAAATCGTTTTTTTCTTTGTTCAAATGTTTTTTTGTTTTTGTAAAAAGATTTGTAACTTGTTGTTTAAAGCTTGAATTTTTGGAATGGTACCAGTGAAGTAAGGGCATTATGCAATGGCTCAAAAACGTCCAAACCATTTTCCAAGGTGTTAAAAGTCTCTTTTCTACCCCACTTCCTTTTCCATGTACTTTTTTGCTGCTGCTTCTCATTTTGCTTGCATAGGAGTTACATTTACAGACTGAGGCTGTAAGGCTGAGGGGCACAGTCTTTCTCTATCCGGACTGACTTTAGGATGGTAGTAAACTATATTCCCCATTACTTTTTATTTGCTTTGCAATTTGTTTTCTTGTTTAACAATCTGTTATCTCATGGGTGTGAGTGATGGCAAAAGCAGCCAGGATACTGGACCAAGATCAGAGAGAGCCAATACTGCCTGCTCTAACAGCCAATCAGAATGCATGATTTCACCATCAGTTATTCAACCTTTATTTCCCTATAGCCTGTTAACGAGGGCTCTCCGGGGAGCAGGCTATTTCCCTAAAACACAGCAACCCCAATCTCTATATTATTTTCATGTCAAAAAAAGGTACAATTTTTTAATTGAAAAAAAAACCTGGAGTCATTTGAGCTTATTAAATGAGGATGGGATTTGAAGTAAAAAGCTTAAAACAAGACATGACGTTTGTTTGGACGCAAAGGTACAGGATATGACGTCATGCCAGGAACTAAAGATACAGCGGATTGTCTAATGCGCATGCGGATGGGAGTTTCCCATTACAGCGGAAGTCAAAAGGAAGGCATATCTTTTTACAGTGAGCTATTTTTTACACCAAAAAAATCTGTTTGATTCTGCGATGAATACTCTTAAATAACGCACCTGAAAAATGCTAGAGAATCATAGATACCTTCTTATCAAATTTCGCGATGAAATCGCCACAGATCTCTTAGTAGATGATGTACTTGTTTGCCTGGAAAGCAAACATGTTTTGGACTCAGATGACAAAGAAGTCATAAGGAGCCAATTCACCTCTAAAAGACGGGCAGAAAAACTCCTTGATATCCTACCAACTAAGGGATACGAAGCATTTGCTGTGTTTTTCAAGGTACTAGGGGAAAAATATCCACATTTGGCTGAGCTCTTGAAAGATGGAGTTTCAGAAGAGGAGCTTGGTGGATGTGTTTTGGATTTTGTAGATTCCCCTGGACAACGTGAGTAATTTTAACGTGAAAACTTGTTCTAATGCAACTGGATTTACCTATCTATAAAACTATAAATGCTTATAACATAAAAAATTCTATCTAACTATGAAATCTAATTCATAAGTGCTTCGAATCGCTAAAATTTTAATTTAACTAGGTTCATGCACTTACAGGTCTTTAGGTGTTAATGAGATAACCAATGTTTTTGTGTTGATGGCTTTTAAGGTTTATTGACATTTTGTTATGCGTTCGTTATATCTATTGTACTATTACAATTCTGAATGAAATTTTGTTTATAAAAATACTAATGAATGTTTTTGTGATACAAACAGTATAATATATACATATATATGAGCTTAAACACATCCTGTAATTTGCGTTGTTAATATTTTAATTTTGTTGTTACATGTGGAATTGTAAAAAATAAAATAAAATCCACTTTATTAACGTCTCAATGTATTCAGCTCTTCAGAGCTAATTGGGGAGACAAATTAGAAACTGAAATAGATAAATATAAACATAATACTGTTAGGAAATCCCAACTGGCAAGGAGGTAAACCAGTTGGCTATTTACAAGCATATGGTCAAGAAACTGGATTTGAACTAATCAGGACAAATACAGTCTCAGCTAGTGGCCACAGCGGGACTCAAACCCTGCACCACGGGATTGCGAGACCAATGTTATGACCACTCGACCATGCTGCCTCCTTTTTGCACAATTGTGCAATTTTTCATTATAACAAATTTTGATGGGTGTCAATCAAGTGTTGAACTATGACATTGACGGAAAGTGCGAAGTTTTCGAGGGCATGTGACTACAGAATCTCACGGTCCAAGACTTTGATTGACATCCACAAAAACTTACTTTGTTGATTGTGGCAACAAATTCAGTGCATGGTATTGAGAAGCAATTTGAAAAGCTGATTACTATTCTGGGATCTTGCATTCTTTACTTTACTGTTGGTATTTGTTAACATTTAAACACGAATATGATAAATCAGTAGTTTTTTCATCTTTTCACGGTGTATAATTTACCTTTTATCATTACTGTTTCATTAGAAACACAGACGCAGCTCACACTAGTTTTTAGCTAGTTATCTCTTTAGTATTAGTGTGTATTTTATATTTGTACCAACATATAATGTATATATTCTGATACAACATTTCATTTGTTTTATATATTGCTTTAGTTATGAGAATGAGCAGCCTTCATCATGACATGCTAACGACCAACAGAGTAGAGATCGTAGAAGACCTTCTAGTTCACGATGTTTTGAATTCTCTGCAAAGTAAATTGGTCTTTGATACTGAAGACGTTGAACTGATAAAAGCAGCCAGAACTTCCAAGAGAAGGGCAGAGAAACTTCTAGATATTCTTCTTTCTAAGAGCGATGCAGCATTTTACCACTTTAAAGACTCTTTAGAAGAACCTTATCCACATCTTGCTGAACTTTTGGAGGGAGAAAGTTTGTTACCAAGAAAAGTTTCAGATGCTAGAGAAATACAAGAACAAGGTAAACCTATTATAACAAAGAAAATATCATTTATATTAAGTAAAAGTTCTGTTGAGGGCTGTGTTGAGATAAAACCAAACATCTGGGTTGCTTCTATTGCACATTATTTAATTGAATGGTGTCCTGTAAATTGAAGCTAGTAAGGCAAGTCAGGGGGCAAAGGTGGGGGGAGGGGGAGGGGGAGGCTCCAGAGGTAGGCCCACCAGTGTCAAACCATTTTATTTAGACCAAAACTGAAGCTAAACTGTCTTAACTGCAATGCAATCTCCCTATTAATAAAAGTTAATGAATGATTCATTTTTCAGTGGAAAATGTTTTGTTAGAAGGGGATGTACCGCAAAGACCAGATGTCTTCACCAACAGAGCACGTGAAGTTCACCGTGTTCGTACTGCATTACGATCTTTAAAGGATCGCGATGGATGGGTTATATTGCATGGTATGGCAGGGTGTGGTAAGACAGTGTTGGCCGCTGATGCATTAAGAAGCCCACAGATTTTAAACGAATGCTTCCCTGGGGGTGTGTTCTGGATCCGGATTGGTCAAATTGATCAGCCAAAACTTCTGATGAAAATGCAAAATCTTTGTACCCGACTTGATTCTGACCACGCCCGAGCACCTCCGAGAAACTTAGAAGAAGCTAAAGATCGGCTAAGAATTCTCTTTGCACACCAACACCCTCGGTCTTTACTCATCCTAGATGACTTATGGAGTGAATGTGACTTACGCTACTTCGACATCCGTGTACGTGTTCTTGTAACCACTCGTGATGCCTCGATATCTAACGTTATTAATGGCTTGAAAAGCAAAGTTAAAGTTAGCGAAGGATTCACTAACAAAGAGTCGCTTGAAATGTTGTCTCACTGGACTGGGTTACGCATGAATGAGTTGCCAAGAGAAGCAAATGAGATTGTTTCTTTGACGCATGGTTCTCCATTAGCTATTTCTATGATCGGTGCTTTATTGAAGGAACATTCAGAGAGATGGAGGTACTATCTTGGCCAACTAAGAAAGAAAAAATATAATAAACTTAAAACTAGCTTTTCCTATCAATACCCCACGCTCAGTGAAGCTTTATCCATTAGTATTAACAATCTAAAAACGGAATTACGAGAGCGTTATATGGATTTGGCAATGTTTGAGGATGATGCAAAAGTTCCGGCACAAGTTCTTTGTATTCTTTGGGATGAAGAGGTGAGTTAGTATTCACAATTGAGCCTGACTTGCATTCTCACCACTATGCCATCTGGCTTTCCTTCCTGTGTGCCAATCTAAGGTTTGATCCATGGACTTTACATCATGTGTGAGTAGAGTATTTCCGGTCCCTCCCTACTGTAATACTACTCCAATATAGGATGCCCTGTGGCTAGTAGGGGTGAGGGAGATGCTTAAAGTGCAAATGAACCCTTTGACAATACATTCAGTACTGGTTCTGCATAAAGTAAATAGTTGATTGGTATAAACCTTCATAACTTAGAAACGCATCACTCAAATCAAGAAATATTTTACCAATCAACTATTTACTTTATGCAGAATCAGTACTGAATGTATTGTAAAAGGGTTCATTTGCACTTTAAAATCCTTTGGGGGGTAAGCTGGGGTAGCCAGACATGAAACTCTTCTGACTGAAATACTTTTTTAATTCATGCCAAAGTTCGAAGAAGTAGAAGACATAATGGACGAATTAGTAAACAAATCGTTGGCCAGGAAAAGTGTCCAGTCTGGTGACATGACGGAAACGTGGTACAGCATACATAATTTACAGCTGACGTTCCTTAGAGAACAGAATACGAATCCAGAAAACCTACACAAGAAGTTAGTGGAGGGATATCGACTACTATATGGTAATAAACTAGTAGCTATACTTGTACTATCAGTATGGTAATGAACTAGTAGCTATACTTGTACTATCAGTCATTTCATGGTGATCAGTAAATCTTGCTATTTTTTTGTTATTTTGCAACAGTATTGATGATAATTAATGCATAAATACTAAATTTAGATTGTATGAACATTAGTTATGAGAATGATGATGATAATGGTGATGATGATGGTGATGATGGTGATGATGGTGATGATAATGGTGATGGTGATGGTGATGCTAATGATGGTGGTGATGGTGATAAAGGTGATGATGGTGGATACAACGACTGGTGGTGTTGGTGATGATGATGATGATGATGTGTAGTGATGATGATAATGTATTCTCATCTTTCCTGTCTTCAGACAAATTTGATGAGATGGAAGATGATGGTTACATTCACTGGAACCTTGTTCCACACATGGAAAAAGCAGGAATGAAGGAGGAGGCTTACCACCTTCTTGTTGATCTGTCCTGGGTTGTTGCAAAACTAAATGTTACTGGACCAGCTAATCTACTAAATGATTATCTCAGCGTAAAGAAATATAAGGTAGAGTTACGCTTACATCATCAACATCAGCATCAGCATCATTATCATTATCACCACCATCATTATCATTATGATCATCATTATCATCAGTACCAACACCATCGTCATTATCACTACCATCATCACCATCATCATCACCACCATCATCATCACCATCATCAGTACCATCATCATCACCACCATCATTGCCATCATCACCACCATCATCATCATCACCATCATCACCACCATCATCATCACCATCATCAGTACCATCATCATCACCATCATCATCATAATCACCACCATAATCATCACCATAATTATTATCATCATCATCACCATCATCATCAACATCATCAGTCATTATCACCATTATCATCATCGTCATCATCACCATGATAATAATCATTAACAATATCTTTTTCGTTTTATCTTCCAGGACTCAGACATTCTTGAAGGATTCTATCATTTCGTTAGCACCAATGCGCACTTGTTTGTAGAGAAGACTTTGCCAGATATCATTCAGTTGGGTCTACAAGAACCAGAAACATCACAAGTATATGTGCAGGCCAAAGAACAAGCAAGGAAACTATCTAGAAGCAATAAACTTTATCTGGACTGGTGGTGAGTGTTCATTAGACCATTACATTTTTCCCAGTTTGGTATTGAATTCCCCAGACTCCTACTAACTCACAGATTGAACCCTGAAACAACCTCTGGGCTGATCTAAGTCAGGGTATGGCTAACTCACAGATTGAATCCTGCAACTAACGCTGGGGTGATCTAAGTCAGGGTATGGTTAACTAACAGATTGAACCCTGAAACAATCTCTGGGCTGATCTAAGTCAGGGCATGTCTAACTCACAGATTGAACCCTGAAACAACCTCTGGGGTGATCTAAGTCAAGGCACAGCTAACTCACAGATAGAACCATGAAACAACCTCTGGACTGATCTAAGTCAGGACATGGCTAACTCACAGATTGAACCCTGAAACAACCTCTGGGCTGATCTAAGTCAGGGCGAGGCTAACTCACAGATTGAACCCTGAAACAACCTCTGAGGTGATCTAAGTCAGGGCATGGTTAACTAACAGATTGAACCCTGAAACAATCTCTGGGCTGATCTAAGTCAGGGCATGGCTAACTCACAGATTGAACCCTGAAACAACCTCTGGGGTGATCTAAGTCAAGGCACAGCTAACTCACAGATAGAACCATGAAACAACCTCTGGACTGATATAAGTCAGGGCACGGCTAACTCACAAATTATTACCACCCTATATTCTCTAGCTAATGATATTCTTTTGTTTTTTCTTTCACCAGTAACAAGCAGGAAGATCCTTTGGATTCCAGTTTAATGATAACTGCCAAGGTTCACAACGGTGCTGTCTATAAGTGCCAGTTCTCTAAAGATGCGCAGAAGGTTGTGTCCTGTGGCACAGATAATAAAGTCAAGGTGAGGAAAAATGGAAAATGGAGAAGAGGAAGAAGAGGAAAAATGGAAATTTCTGTCTTAATTTTCTTTTTGTTATTGCTGTTGCTGTTGCTGCTGCTGCTGTTGCTGTTGTTGCTGCTGCTATTGTTGTTGTTGTTGTTGTTTTGTTGCTGTTCTTGCTGTTTTTGCTGTTGCTGTTGTTGACACTGCTACTGTTATGGTTGTTGCTGCTGCTGTTGTTTCTGCTGTTGTTGCCACTGCTACTGTTGTTGCTCTGCAGTGGGGGCTTTTGTCATTGTTGTAGCTTGTTATCCATCACCATTATTACCTTCCAGGTTTGGGAGAGTCAGTCAGGAAGAGAGTTACTGTCCATGAATAACCATCGTGATGTCGTTAACTGCTGTAGTTTCTCTCACGATAATACACGTATCATCACTTGTTCAGCCGATCAAACTGTACGGGTAAGAAAACACTCACTCACAGTGTGATTCCTTTTAGTTACTGCATCTTTTCATACCTTGTGCACCTTCAAAAGACAGGGTTTGTGCTACTCCTTGAAATCCTTAAAAACTCCTTGAATTAAAAACATGTGATGGGGTCACGTGACCTGTTAGTGCATGTCGTCTATTGCTCTATACATGAGCCCCTGGCTTGGACAAAGGGCAATGACTCTCACATTATAAAAGTATTTCTCATCCCATATAGGTAACTGTCCAATTATTTTCTTAATTGGACAGGTCTTGTTGATATAGGATTAATTAGGCATCTATATAATTAATAGGTAATGGGATTTCATGCTCCCCAATCAAGAAATAATTAGACTTGAAAAATTAGATTGCCAAATTGGACTCGGCCTAGGACCTCATCCAATTTTGGAAGTCCTCGGAATTTTCCTCGCCCAATTATTTCTTGATTGGACAGCATGGAGTCCTATTACATATACTAACATTTTAGCTTTGACTTTGTACCTTTTTTTTACTTTTTTCATGATATATAAATATCTTGAATACAGTTGTTAGTCTGTCTTCAGTTGAATGAAATTACTTCCTTTGCCAAAATGAAAAAAAAAGCAGTCCTGGTTGAATGTTTCTTGAATTTTTTTTATTGAGAAGATGTTGGATCTTTAAAGCTCTATTTCATAAGCATTGTCATCATTGTTTTTTACAGATTTGGGACAGTTTGAATGGAGAAGAATTGCTTTGTTTCACTGGTCATCGGCAAGATGTGTTCTGCTGTGCTTTCTCTCCTTGTGATGGAAATGTCGTTTCTTGTTCAGCTGACAAAACTGTCAAGGTAAGAATGAAGTGAAAGGGTTTTGGTGGTGTTCATCAGTAATGGTAATGACAATGACTGAAGATGATGGTGGTATGGCTGATGATGATGATACATGATGATGATGATGAAGCGAAAGGATGTTGGTGGTGTTCATCAGTAATGGAAATGACTCAGTGGTGGACAATGACTGAAGATGATGGTGGTATGACTGATGATGATGTTACATGATGATGCTGACGATGATGATAGTGATGTCCTTGGTGATGGTGATGATGGCGATGATGGTGATGATGATTATGATGATGATGGTGGTGATGGTGATGGTGGTGATGATGGTGATGATGATGATGATAGTGCATTTGACAGTGTTAAGCTTACATGACACTCACTTATCTGATTCATATAGATATGGGACAGTAAAAGTGGCACTGAGAGACTGACATTCACTGGACACACGGACATAGTCAGATGGTGTTGCTACTCTTCTGATGGAAGTAAAGTTGCTTCCTGCTCCGATGATACCAGTGTTAAGGTAAAAATCGCTTATTTGATAAGACACTGCCGAAACCCTTCTATATAAAACAAACCAGTAAATATCAATAAAAATAGAGAGCTTGAAAGACTATATAATAACTAGAGATGTATAATATGGATTATCAATCATTAATATTAGTGTTTATAATTAATCATTAATCATCGATTATTAAAGATTAGCTATTATATTAATAATTATACAGCTTGTCATTAATCCCATATAGGTAACTGTCCAATTATTTTCTTAATTGGACAGGTCTTGCTGATATGGGATTAATTAGGCAGCTATATAATTAATAGGTAATGGGATTTCATGCTCCCCAATCAAGAAATAATTAGACTCGAAAAATTCCTCTGACTGCCAAATTGGACTCGGCCTATGGCCTCATCCAATTTTGTCAGTCCTCGGAATTTTCCTCGTCCAATTATTTCTTAATTGGACAGCATGGAGTCCTATTACATATTCTTATTATTAAAGATTAGCTATTGTATTAATAATTATATTATCATTACGATAATCTTATTAATCACTATTTTTACTACTTATTATTATTATTATCGATTAGTATATGTAATAGGACTCCATGCTGTCCAATTAAGAAATGATTGGACGAGGAAAATTCCGAGGACTTCCAAAATTGGATGAGGCCGTAGGCCGAGTTCAATTTGGCAGTCAGAGGAATTTTTCGAGTCTCATTACCTATTAATTATATAGGTGCCTAGCTAATTAATCCCACATCAACAAGACCTGTCCAATTAAGAAAATAATTGGACAGTTACCTATATGGGATTAATGAGAAGCTGTATTATTATTATTATTATTATTATTGTTATTAATTATGTAACTTTGAAAGCACAAAAATGCAGCCTAATATTAATAGTGTCACCAATTTGCTATTATCGAATATTTTTAGGTTTTTAACTCCAAGAATGGTGCACTTCTTATTTCACTTGAAAACCATGTCAATTCTGTGTCGTTCTGTTCCTTCATGAGTGAGGACAAAAGTGTTGTAGCTGTTTCAAACAACTGTGTTAAAGTAAGCTTTTTTAATATAAGAATCATGTCAGAATGCAATTCCAAATAGCTTCTGATTTTTGTAATGTTTTATCTATCCATTCATTCGATCCCATCCAATCATCTGTCTGTCCATCTGTCTATTTATCTCATATCCTTCCCATCCATTCATTCATTTATTCATTTATACATTTTTTCATTTTTTCAGGTCTTAGATTGCAGCACTGGACAGGAAACCAAAAATTTCAATGCTTCATCAAACTGCTTGTCATTGGCCTTTTCTCCTGACGAGACTGTTGTTGCTATGGGATTTTCTGACACTACTGTACAGGTGATTGACATGGTAAAGTGTTTGGGGTTTGTAACTAGGGGTTAATGCTTATCTAAGCCAGAAAATAACTCACAGATCAAACAACCTCTGGGCTGATCTAAGTCAGGGCATGGCTAACTCACAGATCCAATCCTGAAACAATCTCTGTGCTGATCTAAGTCAGGGCATGGCTAACTCACAGATAGAACTCTGAAACAACCTCTGGGCTGATCTAAGTCAGGGTATGGCTAACTCACAGATTGAACCCTGAAACAACCTCTGGGCTGATCTAAGTCAGGGTATGGCTAACTCACAGATTGAACCCTGAAACAACCTCTGGGCTGATCTAAGTCAGGGTATGGCACAGATTGCATTGGAATTCAGCATTTTAGGTTTTGCTGAGGGAGGGAAACTTCAGAACTGGGATAAAAAAACCCTGGAATCAAGGAAGAGAACCAACAAACTTTACTCACATGTGATGTATCTAGGCCCCGAGATCTGAGTTGATATGTGAGTAATTGTCCATTGTAAGTTGTTTTATGTTTTCGTCATTGTTGTTGCAGCTGTGGAATACTATTTCGTACGGCAGTCTTGGTGTTTATCGGGGACACACTGGGTGGGTACATTCTGTTGGTTTTTCATCGGATGCAACCAAGCTGGTCACTGGTTCTGATGATGAGACAATCAAAGTGAGTTATTTTTCAAAACTTTGTGAGATAAATGACATCATTATCATAATCATTATCACTATCATCATCACCATCACCTTCATCACCATCATCATTATCATCATCACCACCATCACCACCATCATCACCATCATCATTATCACCACCATCATCACCATCATCATTATCACCACCATCATCACCATCATTATCATCATCACCATCATCATCATCACCATCATCATCACCATCAAGTAGTATAGGGGATGGGGGTTCCAGCGCAACGACCACCGGAGGATTACCCGTCTAAAGTACCCCCCTCGATTCGTACCGCGATTACCCGCATCCCGTGTTTATGTAAAATATGTTAGTCTATATATGGAGTGCGAAGATTGTAAAGAGTTTGCTTATGATTTCTGTGTAAAGTGCTTGAAACCCAAGTTTGTACCTACTAAGCCAAATAAGTATATTTGTTGTGGTAAGAAAATGCAAATAGAAGACGACACGTCAGCACAGTGTTACGAGTGTGGTAAGAATATTCGTAATGCCGTACCAAATGCCACCAGAGAGCAGTATTACGCTAATGGAGGCCGTAAGAAGACCCCATACAAAAGAATAAAATACTTCAGAGACTGGATGAGTCACATTCAAGGTCATCGGCCGGTATATTTAGACGACGAAGTAATGGAAAGAATTATAAACCACTTAGAAGAGCCAACGCCACAAAGCCTACGGAAAACGCTGAAAAAATTAAAGCTAGGGAAATATTACAAAGCTATTCCCTATCTTTTGTCTGAAATTACCGGTAACTCTATTCCTGAGGTTTCTGATATGAGCAGAGCCGAGTGGATGTTTTGTCGGCTGGATAAGGATATCCCTTATTACCCTGACGTAATCTACGAAATATTTTACAAAATTGACTCCAACCACCCCCTGTTAGTAATGATGAAAAGGTAAATTATACACCGTGAAAAGATGAAAAAACTTACTGACGTTTCGGACGCTAGTCCTTCGTCGGAGTAAAAGAGAAAGAAGTGGTAGAAAGGAGTGTATATATGATAGAATAAGACAAAAGAAACCAATGAGAGCAAGGTAGGCAAGGAAACAAAAACAAACAATCAAAAGACAAAAGAAAAGGTTAGTTGAAAATAAAGCGTTCATTAATCCCGTTGGGACTAAGAGTGCCCAATAGGTGAATAAGCCGCATTTCTTTGGTCTTGCGACAATCATTGTTGCCGTTAAGCAAAGAAAGACCGAAAACAATGAAGTCAGAAAGAGAATGGTTAGCTAGATTAAAATGGCGGGAAACTGGTTTGGTGGGATCGTTATTGCGAATATCATAAAGATGATTGCAAATGCGATCACCAAGACGGCGGCCAGTCTCGCCCACATACAAAAGATTACAGCGGGTACATTTAATACAATATACAACATTAGAAGTGGTACAAACAAAATGGTCAGTGATTTTAATGGTAGATTTAGGACCGACAACAGAAGTGTGAGAGGCTATGTGAGGACAAGTATAACAACGTTTACGAGAACAGCGAAAAGTACCAGGTTCTTTGTTAGAGGGAAGAACTCCCTTGACCAAGAAAGAACGGAGATTACGATCACGTTTATAGGAAAAGAGAGGGCGGTTGTTGAAAATAGCAGAAGTGCGAGTATCAGAGTCAAGCAGAGAAAAGTTGCGGTTAACAATGGGTTTAATGGAAATGTTAATAGGATGATACGTAAGAGTGAAAGGAATGCGGTCATTAGAGGGACGAGTGTGAGGAGTGAGAGCGGTGGTACGATCAATAGTAGAAACTTTACGAATGGCGCGATCAATAACATGAGCAGGATAATTACGCTTAAGGAAGAAGGAACGCATCTCAGAACATTTAACAGAAAAATCAAGATCATCACTACACAAACGACGAAGACGAAGAAATTGCGAGAACGGAATAGCGTTAAGAGTGTGCTTAGGATGAGAAGACGAGTAGAGTAAATAAGAATGAGAGTCAGTAGGTTTGTAATGGACACTAGTGCTAAGACGGTCGTCATTAACACTAAGCAAGATGTCAAGGAAAGTGACTGATGTTTCACTAACCTCCCACGTAAAGTCTAAGGCAGGGTGAAAAGAGTTAACAAAAGAGATGAAAGAATCTAAGTCATTACGCGAACAAGAAGTAGCGCCAATACAATCATCAATATACCGTCCAAAAAACTCAGGTTTAGGTCCATTATATTGTTGAAAAACAAGGTTTTCGATATAACCAACAAACAAATTGGCATAACTAGGGCCCATCTTAGTACCCATAGCAACACCGTTTACCTGCCGATAATACCGATCACCGAAAGAAAAACAATTAAGAGTAAGAACAAGTTCAGCTAAGCGTAACAAAGTGGGAGTGCTGGGCTCGAGGACAGGACGAAGATCGAAAAAATGCTGAAGAGCACGAAGGCCCTCATCATTAGGAATAACAGTATACAAAGATTTGACATCCATAGTAAACAAAAGCTTAGAAGAGTTATCAGGAAAGCGAAAATCATTAAAAATACTAAGAGCGTGATTAGTATCCTTAATATAAGTAGGTAAAGACTGAACAATAGGCAACATGAGAGAATCTAGATAGCTAGAGATGAGTTCGGTGGGACAACTACAAGCAGAAACAATAGGACGACCAGGGTTGTTAGCTTTGTGAATCTTAGGAAGAAAATAGACGTGAGAAGTACGAGGAGTAATAACAAAAAGGTTTTTAGCAGTGGAGGGTAAAGAGCCATCAGAAATGAAAGAGTTAACAGTGTCTTTAACTAATTTTTGATTGTCAGGGGTAAGATCCCCTGTTAGGGGTAAGACCCCCTGTTAGGATGGATTCCAAGGCGACTGACGTAATAATATGACAGCTGCGAGGCGGGGTTTTAACTTTCACGTGGCGGAAGTGGCGTACCGAGAAAGAATAATGAGTTGTTCACGTGTAAGACAATAGACAACATTCCAATCATACCCCTTCGCCTTAACAACCAGCGAGTTTGAAAGTAGATTTGAAATTTACTTTTTGGAGGCTTCGTTGTTACGGCGCTCAGGAATGTGCTGACGTCAATGATAGCTTCAGATATAAATATGAGAAGTTCGAACCGATTGACATACTAATGAATCAGCCCGATGAAGAACTACTCGATTTTGACGAATATGATTTAACCGTTATTTCACAAGGCTCCGGAGTTCAAGTACCACCAGCAAGAAAAAGGGAAAGCCTAGATGATTTCTTGATGAATCTTAAGATGAAAGACACCATTCCAAAGCAAGATGTTAGGAGGATGTGGGTAAAGAAGTCGGATGAAAGAGACAAGGCCTGTAAGCAACTTAGGGACGCAAAGTCCAAGATAGAACGTTGGATGGCGAAGGCAAGGATGCTGGAGGTAGTAGTCAAGAAATGCGAGCAAGACTTACAAGGTCTAGAAGGTCTCATGATGGCTGATATTATGACTCGATAAAGGCTTGAACCCTTAGCAATAAGGAGTATTTGTGAGAACATAACATGTAATAATAGGACTTGACGAAATAAAAAGATGTGAAACTACTTGATTACGCATATTTTCTAGACTGTCGTTCAATATGTAAATAGAATCCCGTCACGTTCTTTTCAAAGCAGATGTTTACTGAGCAAGCTTTCTTTGAAGCTCTTCTTTCGCTTCTTGATAGATCTTTTTGCGAGATTCCTCGGAAAGATCTCTTACGATTGTTTTTTTATTCCTTATATCCGACTTTAATTTCTCGTACTTTTCCTCTTCGGCCAGAATAAGCGAGAATTCTACGTCGTCTATCTTTCTATCACGCAAAGCCTTTGAGACAAGGTCAGTGATAGTATTTACTTTAGCCCTTGACAGAGCTATTGTCGTGTCATGCTTGGATATCTTGCTTGACAACTGTTTCATAATGCCTGTTGTAACAGCGGAAACGATGCCGCAGACGGCGCCGACGCTAGCCAAAGGAACTCCAACAATTATTCCCGGTCCAGTAAGCGAAGTAGCAACGCCAGAGCCTGTTAACGCCACGGACATGGAGCCGGAAGTTATCGCGATTTTATGTAATATGCTTCGGGCTCTAGCATACCTTTTCCTGACCTCCTCATAGTGCTTCGTTTGACCCTCTAAGTAAGCGAGGATTAGATTTGCCTTATTCAAGCGGAAGTTCTCGGCATTCAATTCATTGGGTTTTGTAGGTAAATCAGGATAGAGTGGAGGTGCTGATGGTATGACATCCATTATATATACTAATGTACGACGCTTTTGGGAATGATATACAGGAGCAGCCACATCACGACAACCGGGATTACTGGAACTGGAGGGCCTTCAGGAAGATGTTTCCACATGCGGATGCTAGTAAGTTCGAAAGAAGACCCGATGGTATTTACTATAACGGCTCCAGAATGTACAGTAATGAGGATTTGAAACCTACGCTGGTTAATCAGATAGACGATCAACTGAAGAATTCTGGTTATGTTGAACATAAGCCTAAGCCAACATATGTTGAACATAAGCCCGTGCAAGGTTGGTCAAAGGAATTATTGCTGGGTACCAGTACTTATCCGATACCCGCAGTTTCATTTGATAAACACCCAAGCTTGGACCTAACGCTGAACATGCGGATCTCTAACAAGCATTCCTTTCCGTTAAAGGTGCGAGATATCTTCAAAAACGTGCCCATTAATCATACCACCGCTAAGGAATCTCATGAATGGTTAAGTGGTCCTAACATGCGTTATTGGCCGCAGCAGCTGAACTTTGCGGTTTGGTGTGCCACTAGCGGCTGTGGGGTAAGCGCAAACTTGATGAAGAATTCAATATTTATGTTTCATTTTCACTTCACGGTTAGGAGAATACTACATGAGATGGGCGTTACTGCATTGCCGGGAGATGCTGCGTTTTATCCTAGAGATAACAAATACGACGTTCCAGCCTATAACAGGCTTTGTAAGGAGTTCGGTGTTGTAGGGAAGGATTTTAGATGCACTACCGGTGCTAACAATGGTTTGGGACATATTTGGGCTTATTGGGGGATTGGTGGGCATGTGCTAAGTGATAAGGAAGTTCATGCGCTGCAGTTGCGATGGGACACGGGATATCACAAAGAAACTCACGACAGTAGCACCTTCTTTGAACCAAATACCAAAACCACTAAGGAAGTCAGAGACGGACCTCTGTTCAAAGATGAGGGCGGTAAGTATGCAGGGGCCAATCCACTGATTATTAAGATTACCAACGACGAGCAAACGAAGCAATACTTTAATTTCATACCCCCAGAAGGTAAAGGACTAACCAAAGCCGGCCTTGCCCGTTTCAACCGCAGCATAGAAGCTTACGTGTATTCCATCCTTGGAGCTCAGGTAAACACCCGATCGAGTATAGTGGGGGATACCGGCGCCGCAGAAGAGACGCGAGCCGAAGCTTTGATTCTATTCGAAAGTTCGATTTTGGAGGGCGACATTAGCAAGGGCGTACAGCGTTACCAACTAGCTATACAAAATTCTAAGGCCCGACTGGACTACGCAGTAGCCCCGGGTTGTTGGTTAATGCCTAGTAATTTATCTATAAATACTGGTTCTGTAGTAGGATACAACAACAAACTGCAGCGAGCTACTAAGGATATGAAGTTTGGGGTGAACGACGTGAACTCTGACACTCTTAGGAACATTCCTCACTTCGTAGAGAAGCCAAAAAAGTCACACGAAACGAAGCTACCCACAGTTAAGAAACCATCAAAGAAGGTCCTACCTGCGATACCTGAGGAATATGACCATAACTTATTAAAAGCCGGTCTAGCAGCTGCAAGCATTGGTCTGAGCTATTATATATGGCGATGAACAACCCCTACGTAACTGGAGTAGATTGCGTTTATACGACTTACACAGGCGAGAAAAAATACACCCAAGCATCTTGGGTTGATGTCACGGGCATGTCCGTGAATTTGAACTACTCAGGAAAGAAGTTGATAATATGCAGTATTTGCATTGGTACGGCGAGTGATGCAAACGTAGGATTTCGTTTCTGCGACGACAATGGAGTATTACAGCCCATGCGCGCGAAGACAAACAACAGAGAGCCTACACATTTCTCGGTAGAGCCGCCCGACAACAGCACCGAAAATCTCTCGGTTTGGACTTTTCACATGGTTGCTGATTGCCATGGGAAGGTAAAGTTGCAAATACGCGTAGATGACACGGCGTCGGCGTGCATAAATAGCATAGAAGATCAAAGAGATCGACCTTATAATCACGCGACCATCAGCACTCTTACAGTGTTAAGCCTGTGAGAATCTGTGATTCTTAAATTATATGAATCCGCATTTAAGTGAAACGCATTACGTTCACTACTTAGACGTAAAGGAGTACGCAAGGCATGAGTGGTTTGATATGGGAATGTGGGTTGAAGTTGGAGGTCCTGCGTTAGTCATTTGCACCATTAGCATTAACACGGGAATGAGCGCGAATGTGGGGTTTAGGCTTGTCGATGAGAATGACGAGCCTTTGCCCCCCTATCGAACTTCCCCGAACAGCAGAAGAGCGACCCACTTTTCGATGGAGCCAAACAAATTTAGCGGAGAAGATCTGACGCCGGTCACGTTTCATATGGTAATTAATTGTAAATATGCTAAGTTACAAATATTTCCTGATGACGGTAGCAACGATGGGTCGACGCCGGGCGGCGCAAGGATAAACAGCATTGGCGTGGGTAGCAATATTATCGATGCGGTTTGGAGTCATAAACCCATTTCCACTATGAGCGTGCTGCCGCTAGCCCCAAATTATCAGGGCGGCGCAAATACTATCTTTCATCATCCTCAATCAAGGACGCGGAAAGAGCGCAGCAATTCTAAGGACAGGAAATCCAAGGTCCCTTCATCGACCTAGCTTCTTCAGGAGTACCACCCCAATAGCGACAACCAAGACCCAAATGTTATTCCCCACGAACTTCAACAGTTCTCCGCCAGCCCTAAGTGCCAAGGAAACAACCGAACCCAGCAGCCCAGGCAAGCCGGCTGCCATCTTTTTTCCCAAGTCCGTCAGCCCATTGCCTAATTTCTTTACGCCCGCGCCTGTAGCCTTAAGCGCGGATAGGATAACTCCTACTACGCTTGAAATAGCGACCGCAAACGCCAGCGGAACGCCATACTTCAAAAGGGCTCTTTTTACCTTTTCCTTGGTGGTAAGCCCCAGCTCCTTTTCCAGGTTTTCCTTTTGCGCCTGTAATTCCGCAAGGTGTACCTGAAGGGTTTCTGATTCCCTTTGAGCTGCCTCCCTTTCCTCTTCGGGACGAGTCTGGTCGTTGATTATTTCCTGCTGCCGCTCTATTTGCCCCTCCAGGTCTTCGATGGCCTGATCTCTTTGCCGGATTTGCTCCTCTTTAGTGTTGATTTCGGCAACCAACTGCCGCCGTTCCTCCAAAGAGCCGGTTATGGTGATATGCAAGTTTTTAGCTTCTTCCTTGCTCATATCCAGGTCTTTTAGAGTAAGATTGAAGGCGTGTCTGGCTCGGTCTCTTTCGTCTAAAGCCGTTTCAGCTTCTCGCTTGAATTGCAGTATGACTTCGTTCTTGCCCTTGATTTCTTTCTTTTGAGCATCGGTTAGCTGCCGTATTTGTCTTTCGTACTTTGCTTCCTTTTCTTTCAACGTTTCTTGTAGTTCCTCGGCGTGTTTTTCTAGTGCGACCCTTTCATTCAGGGCTCCCAACCTTTCTAACACACTTCTGGTAGCTAGTTGAAAGCCTCTTAATCTTGCCACGTTAACCTTGACCGAGCCATTTTCGTCAAAGAGGACTTGTGGTTTGGTCCAACGGTTTTTGTCGGGATATCTCATGTCTTGAACGCTTATGAGGACTTTGTTTCCGCGTTCTGTGAGCCTTACGTCGTCGGCCTCGAAGTGGGAATAGCGCTGCGTTAGCTCTTGCGTTGCCCACTCTACAGTTTCCCGCGCGGCTGCCTCAGGCTGCTCTATGTTTTGAAGCTCCAAGTACTCAGGGACGGGGCTGCCGTGGTTTTTTGATTGCCACATGCGATTCAAGGCGGCCTTGAAGCTTTTCCATCTACTGCCGTACGTGTTTTCTAGAGCCATGTCGTAGATTAGGGGGTCGGTTTCCGCGCCTTTAGTCCATGCGTCGTATTCTTCGTCGTTAATGTCTACTTGACCTTCTTCGGTAAGGGGATCAAAATCCGTTCCTTCTACTTCCATTATATATGATAAGCTCAAAGTTAAACCCCAATGTATTACCTAAGCAGGTTGGCGGACTGAAAGCAGAACGCACCTTTCACCGTGTCACCTTTACCCCCAGCAGCGCTAAGCCAGGGGAAACCCTGTACGTAGGCGTGCCCCGCCTAACGGATAACCTAGTCTTAGTTCCTGGCACCCTGGCGCTAAGGTTTGACCTAGCAATACAGCCAGATACCGCAGACGCGCGTTACGTCGTCAATAATGCGGGTAGAAACCTCGTTTCCAAAATGCGTGTAAAGTTCGCCGGGGAATCCCTCTTGGACTTAAACAGGTATGATTTGTATACCACGTACAAAGACTTATGGTTGACCGCATTTGACCGCGCGCAAAGGATAGAGCAGGGAATCGCCAGTGCCGCCATACGCAAGGTAAGGAGCGCAACCTCTGGCGCCTCAGGAGAAGACGAAATAAAGACGGCTTATGGTACTAAATATGTCGTTCCATTAGATTTCGAAATTATCACGAACCACGGTGCATACTACCCAAGGCAGCTAAGCGAGCTGCAGTTCGAAGTGACCCTAGCAGACACTACGAACATCCTGCAAGGAAAAGATGTAAGTTCATCAGCCGTGGATCCTTATTTCATCAAGAACTTGGAGCTGCAGTACGAGACGGTATACAGCGAAGAGCTGGCTCGTAGCGCCGATATGGAATACAGTTCTGGGAAGGCTTTCCTTTACGATCACGTCGTGATGTACAAGACGTTCAGCTTTACAAATAACGTCGAAGAGGTCATCAACCAAAGCATTAACCTTCCCAGGCGCAGCCTTACAGGGATAATGTTGCTGTTCGCAAAGACATACACGGCAGGATTGCGTGACTCCGAGGCGTTCTTTAATCCTAACATTACCAACGTAGGTGTTAGCATTAACGGAGTGCCTAATAAGGTTTACTCACAAGGGATAAAGCCCGAGGACATGTACCGGGAAGTCGCGCGTAAGTTTGGTGATCAAATTGGCCCAAAGGAATTCTTTAAGGATAAGTATGCGCTGTGGATCGACATGCGCACGACGAACGACGAAGACCTACATGGACAGGGTTTACGCCTGGTAAATACCCAGGACGGCATTACGTTGGAGATCAAGCGCACCAAAGACGCCAGCGACACTACTAAGATCAACGCATATATCTTCGTAGTCTCAGACGCGCAACTGAGTGTAGAAATGAATCAGCTAAAGAGCGTCGCATATTAAGAAAAAAAGATATATATATAATGCTCCGTGTATTCGAAAATAACGAAACTAAACTGCAATGCATAACGCAAGGCGATAAACTATACTTCAAAGCAAAGGAAGTAGCTGCTGCATTGGGTTATGAAAGGCCTAAAGATGCAATTAAGGTGCATGTTAGGGATAACTACAAGGTCAAACTCAGCGATTTAAGAGTGGAGGTGAATCGCCTCCCCCTGTATTCACAGCCCAATTCCCTGTACGTAACCGAATCAGGCTTGTATCAGTTAATATTCTCTTCAAAGATGAAAAAGGCAGAGGAGTTCTAAGATTGGGTCCTGGGGGAAGTACTTCCTGCGCTAAGGAAGACGGGTAAGTATGAGCTGGAGAAGCGCTTCGATAGCCCTAATAAGTTGGTATTCAAGATAGAAAATGAGTTCGATTTGCATAAAAAGCTTGTAGATTACATACGTAGATTTCACCCTCAAATGCTAATTGCTCCAGGTCTAGGAGAATTACAGGATTCCAGTCACAAGCGCATCACTTGCTGGCAGAAAGGTTATCAAGCAGGTCAACCTGACCTTTTAATCTTAAATGCTCATAAGGAATACAATGGACTCTGTCTGGAACTGAAAACGCCCAAAGGCAATGGTGTGTTGTCAGATAAGCAGAAAGATATGATGGATAGATACCAGGATAATGGATATTTAACCATGGTAAGCAACGATTACGATGTGCTTTGCAGGGAAATCAATGAATATGCCCTTGGAATACGCATACCTTGTCCTTGGTGCGTTAAGGCTTTCAAGTCACAAGATACTTTACGAATGCACCAAAGAATATTTCATAGATATAATGATAATTAAACAAACACACTGGCGCGATCTGCTGCAAGGAGTCTCATACCGAATAAAAAATTATGTCATGTTCGAGGACATCAACCGTTTGAGGTTAGTCTTGGAACGCGACGGTGAGGAGTACACATTATGGGCACCCGACTGTGTAAGGTATGTACTGCAAGGCGAAGAATACACCAACATACGTAGTCATGGTAAGGTCAATGGTCGATGGAAGTTTGACATCGAACGTAGAACTGAAGCTAATCCATTGTGTGATTAGTCATCCTCATGAGCGGTTAAGTATTGGTCTGCTACGTCGGACCTCATTTTTTCCGTCATTTCATACACCGATAAGGTAATAGTCACACCTCCTAAGAACGCTGCAATGTAAGGTAACATTATATACTTATTTTTTATTGTTATTTTGTTAAACTCCACTCCTTCCTTACCAACAGATAATGATCTAAGGGCTTAGGACCATCATAAAGACAGCACCAAATATGCTGATCGCTACGTCTACAACCACAATCTTCACAGATTCCTTCCCAATGTTCCCTATTCTCCCACCTTACACCTTCAACGTCGTCGAAACCAACGAAGATCTCATCTATTTCTTGCTTTAACTTAGTCAAAGTCCTGGACGTTTCTGTGGGACAACAACGCTCTGCTACGTCTCCATGGACTTCACAGACAATGTCTTCGAGATGATAACGACGACAGCGATATTTATGCCAGTTCTCCTCGAAGAAGGGTTGGTCACAGCGAGTACAGCAGCCTTTTAGACAGACTCTATTCTGACGGTGATATTGTAAGGCCTGTAAAGTAGACATCTCCTTGTTGCAATCATTGCATTTGGTGCTTTTGGTCTTCTGACAGACTTTCTTGGAAACGTGGTATTGTAGTCGCTGCTTGCTACTAAAAGTTCTATCACATTGCATACACTTCATTATATACATCTTATTTTTTATTGTTAAATTGTTAAACGATGGGGTCTATCTTTGAAATTAGTACATATCTTCCATTTAACAAAATAACAATAAAAAAGAAGACTTACCTACGATCTATCTTCCATTTAACAATAAAAAATAAGACTTACCTACGATCTATCTTCCATTTAACAATAAAAAATAAGACTTACCTAAGAGCCTCTTTGCAATCGATAGGTCTACTTTGAACCTCATGATTCACTTATATCATCTAAGGTCCTTCTCGCCTTAGTATCCGCAGGACACCAATGCCCAACGAAGTCATCTTCAGGGAAATCCTTATTACAGTGAAAGCATTTACATTGCTTCTTCTTACGTGGCTTTGGTGTTGGTTGCACGGTAAACAAGCAATCCGCCGGTAACTCACTCGTAATGCAATCCATATATATGATCACAGAGGGTATCGAATGAAGTCCTTAACGGACTCCTTAGCCCACGTCGCAATCGTCAACAAGGCACCAAACCGTTCTGCGCGCTTCAGGTCGCACATTTCATCGTACAATTCCTGCACGCGCTCTTTTAACCGGTCTATCTCCTCCCTTTGCATTTCTATGGTGTCTCTTTTATCTTTTGCGTCGGCGACAATTCTTTGCACTGCTTCCACTGGTTCCATCTATATATGAACCCAGATCACATACCTTGTAACGCTCTGATAGTAGGACCCACCGGCTGTGGAAAGACCCAATTCGTCGTGGAGCAGCTATTAGGACCCTTTAGATACCGCTTTGACTATATCGTGCTATTATGCCCCACCTACGTGAATAACCGCACCTGGACGGGTATAGGAGTGAAAGACGACGACTTCTTTGTAGATATCTTAGACCCTAATGAGTTATCCAGCCATTTGAAGTTCTGGCATAAGCAATTCTCGTCTCGCGAGGCTCGACGAGCGAGTACGCAGACACTCCTTATACTGGATGACATCGCCTGCGGGGACGACGTAAAAAGACGCACCTCCGAGCTCGTTAAACTCGCCTTCAGCGGCAGACACGACAATATCAGCGTTTGGTTACTCTCGCAGCAGCTTACCAGTGTCTCTAAGCCCTTCAGGGAAAACATAGGCTCCCTAGTTGTCTTCTACACTCCAAGTAAGTCTGACCTGGAAACCATCTTAAGCGACTACGGTGGTGAGATATCCAAGGAACAGTTGCATGAATACATGCGGCATTTAAAAACGCACCAACATTCCAAGATGATCTTCTCTTTGAGGTTTCCCTACACGGTTGGAATCTATGATTCCTAATGTATATGGACATTGAGCAGTTGATAGATGAAGTCCCCACACAGTTAGATGAAAGTAACCTCAAGGAACAACTCAACATCCTTGTGTCTTCGGGGAAGTGCAAGGAAATGATAGGCAGGGAACTTACCCATGAGCAGGTTAATAAGCTGTCGGAAGAGGAAGTCAAGAAGTTCCATAAGAGGTATGAGGCTGCCCTTGCAAGTAAGACCACGGACGCCGTCGCAGACTCCGCCATCCGACTTGCGACTAAACTGCTTGGACTTGCGCTGCCCATAGACGACGTGGAGCAACTACAGAAGGACATAAGCGAGGACTATGTCATCGCTCAAGAACTTAAGATAACCTGCGGGTGGTTGTCTTTGAAGTGCGGTAAGTTAATGGCAGTCGCCTCTGCGGCACTTCACGTAGCTCAGCACGTCGACTTGAAGGAGGTACTAGGTTCCTTTGGAACATCTTGGAAGGACTTCAAGAAGGACAGAGAAGTCGAAAAGGTCTTCCAGGCAGCACTTGCTGAGGTACCTGATCAAGTCACCTCAAGTACTTAGTCAAGTCGTTGTCAAGTACTTAGTCAAGTCGTTGTCAAGTCATTGCCAAGTCATTGTCAAGTCGTCATCAAGTTACTTGTCAAGTCCTTCAAGTCCCTTAATATAAGATGAGTGGCACCGAAGAACAACCAGAAAAGGCTCCCGTAGAAGATACCAAGATTACCAAGGCTAAATCTCCGGGCAGAGTCGCTGCCGGAAAGAAGCTCGCGGAGATGAACAGGAAGAACAAAGCCAAAAAAGAAGAAAAGGTGGAGGAAAAAGAAGAGGAATCCTTTATTAATCCGGGATACGTCATTGGCGCGTTAGGAGTCGCTATAGCAGCAGGCAGCCTCTACTTACAATGGCGGGCAACGAAAAAGGTAGAACCACCAACGTATCGCGCACCTGTGGAACCGGCTGTTAGAAAAAGTAAGATCCCTGAAATGGAGTAGATTTATCACAACGTACCGTGGCGACCTAGATTTTCCTTCTCGCTTTGTAATATAATGTCAACCGCGTTATTGAAAACTGTTGAAGAGGCAGCTATCATTACTTCCATCGTTGCGGGTATTGGTTGGGTAGGTAAGAAAGTGCTCAAAGAAGACTTTACTGAAGACCCAAGCAAGAGCTTCGCTAATTTTGCTAAGATGACCGCTGCCGTTGGCGGGGCTATCATGGTAAAGGATTACCTACGGAAGGAAAAGTACATCCCTAATGTATAAATGGCTAGCGTGGTCGCAGGTGGAGTTATTGCAGCTCTAGCATTCACTGGAGCTAATTATGGTGGTCAATATTTGGATAGATTAGTTAGAGGCGACAAAAGCGGAGATTTGGCCGCCGAAAGGAAAAGGCACGATTTAGCGCTGGAGAAATATCAGCGGGACGTGGCAGCTTGGAATGAAAAAAGACAAGCTTACAGGGATTGGTTGGACAAGAACTACCAAGACAAAATGCAGGCGGATAAGAACTTTGAAAATACAGACTACGCCTTTAAACTTTATGCGCAAGCACACCCCGCGGTATTAACGAGGTTAAGAAAGCCTCAGTTCAAGAATTACTATCAGCCTTCTAAGAAACAAAAAGATAGTGAGTTGGTATTCGTGGGAGTTGCAGGGCTGGCGGGAGGCGTAGCCTTGGCGTATCTGCTCTAACGAAGGGGACTTGTCCCCTGTAATATATGATCGTCTTTTTGGAAAGCGACAAGAATAACTTTACCACTTATCTGAATCCCCCCATCAAAGCCTGTAAGGTTCGGCTGGTTAGTTGCTCTTTGTATAATTCTTGGTATAATTTAATTAATGGCTTTGTCATCGGAACTTCCGGCACCAAACCAAAAATACCAGATTCCCATTACACCCCTATAACACTGGCTAAGGAGCTAGCAAAGCATGGATATACTCTTACCACAGGATTACCCCATGAAATGAAATTCAAGAAAAATAGTGGAAGCGCTAATTTAAAGGACAGTTCATTGGTAGAACTCCTGGGTCTTACTAGTACCACAATAAATAGCGGCAATACATATGATGTGAAATGGAAAGTCGCATCCTCTTACGAAGTCTATTGCGACTTGGTTCATAGTTACGATAATGGAGAAAAGTCTTCTCTTATGTCCAAGTTTCTGCCCCAAGGTAATCCATTTGACCCAGTGGAATACACTCCCATTTCTTTGAGCTATGACTTGTCTAATTTGGTAGAAAGCATAAACATCACCATTAAAGTGGACGGAAAGACGGTGGATTTTAACGGACGTAAGATCAATCTTGTTTTGGAATTCATATAATGGGCCGCGTAGAGGACAAACTTAAAAGGATTTACTATGGGCCGGAAGGCTATTGGAGAGGAGCGTCAGCTATCAAGAAACTCGCGACCGCGGCCAGGGTATCAGACGAAACAGCTAAGAACTGGTTGAAAAAACAAACCCTCTGGCAGGTCTATCTTCCCGTGCCTAAGTACATTCCCAGGCCCAGCTTTACCGTAAATACCCCCAACGAAGTTCATCAGGCGGATTTGCTTTTCTTGCCGCACGACAAGGTGAGAAAAAAGACCTATAGGTACGCTTTGACCGTAGTTGATATCGCAAGCAGATACAAGGACGCCGAACCCATAATCAGCAAGGATTCTGGAGAAGTCGCAGAAGCCCTAGGTAGGATTTATAAGCGCGTCTTGAAATGGCCTAAGCTGCTGCAAGCGGATGCGGGAACGGAGTTCATGGGCGTGGTTACTAAGACCCTGAAAGACCACGACACTAAGATTAGGAGAGCCAAAGCTGAGTACCACAGGGGTCAGAGCATCGTCGAAAGATTCAATAAGACCTTGGCAGAGCGTCTCTTTGGATACCAGTATTGGAAAGAGCTGGAAGATCCCTCCAAACGCAACAGGGAATGGACTCAGAGGCTCCCCCAGGTCGTCGCGGCTTTGAACAACGAGGCGGCCAGGGCTACGGGAATGAAACCCAGGGATGCCATAAAAAAGAAACACGTGGAACACAAGTCCTTCGTCAGAAGTTCGAGGGCGGTCTTCCCCCAGGAAAAAAGATTAGGTGATGTCGCGGTTCGATATCTCTATGAGCCGGGTGAATTAGAAGGAGGATCCAAAAGAGCTACGGATCCTAATTGGTCTTTGGAAACTTACCAGATACGAAGTGCGATAGCTAAGAAGGGTCAGCCCATCTTGTATTATCTTCATGATGGTCCCACGCGTGGGTTCGTCAAAGAAGAACTGCTTATCGTGTGATGTCCGAATGCTATCGTATGGATACCATCATCACACATCCACCTCTTACCGTCAAATGCAGACAGTGACACCTTCTCCTGTGTAACGTTGTGTATTTGATGTCCGTAGCTGCGCAGGCTGTTCATTTTATGTCGCTGTTCCTTACGCGTACGCAGGACCTTTAAGTAGGACTCGTGCGTAATGTCCTTCTTAACCACGTATTTTTTTACGCCTTTAGCTTTCTTTTCTACACCGTCCAGCTTTAGCACGCTGTACATCTTTGGTTTCAGGCCCACGTATTCCACGATGGGTTTTCCTTTCATCTCATCCTTCATTTTCCCGATTACTTTCTTGTTTTTAGGGGAGTAAAGAAAGTGGTCGCGTGGGTAATCGCTGGTGTCGTATTCATCGATGTCGGGAACACAGTCTTCGTAAATGTCTTCCGTCTGCACCTCTAGTATCAAGGAATCGGTGTCGGTGTATAAGAGGCGGCACTTATCACCGTATTTCGGTTTTAGCTTGTCGTAGTAAAACTCATACATGAGCAGCTTTGATAGGTCTAACACTGTAAACCCCGTGTATACGGGTTTATTCAGGAATAGATTCGCTTTCTTCATGTGAATCACGTAGAAGTTTAACATTTCTACGTATCTAACGAATCCAGGCTGTGACACGTATGCTTCTGCTTCCTCTCTGGTGCTGGCTATCTTTATGCTTACGCGCTTGCGGATGTTCTCCATTGTCTTACCAAATACGCTATTGTTCATTAGTTTAAACAGGTTCTTTTCGAAGTCATTCTTTGCCTGCGCACGCTTTTGTGTGTTAAAGTCAATGTAGGAGCGCATCCATGGTTCCTGCGTGAACTTCAAAACGCGGTGAATCTTCTTCACGCGTAAGCCGTGGCGCACATAGAACTGCAGGTTGCGGTAATGCACCACGTACTTTCGCTTGTCCATTAGGTTCATCGTTAGCTTCCTGTAGGGTTTGTAGCCAGGACACATTTCCCTCTGCAGCGGACTCAGCTGCTTAAATGGTATTTCTATTGCTTCTGGTGCTAATGGGAACTCATTGTGTGCGTCGTGCAAGTGCTCTGGGTATTCCAGGTCCACCTCCAGCACGTAACCTTTGTCGTCTTCTTTACCTACGTTTAGGTAAAACTCTATGGGCTTTATGTTGTCCCATTCGAAGTCGCGTACAGGTAAGTACTGCGACATTGCCCAACCGTAGAGGTTGTTTGCGTCTAAGTAGAAGATGTATGTGGTTGGCTTCTCCGGGTCGTACTCCACCGTGGGATTGTTTGCGCGGGCGTATCGTCTGCTGGGTCCGCAAACACCGCCGCGGATACCGTCTTCCATAAAGCGGTACATGTCGTATTCCGTTAGGAGATCCAGTTGCGCGTTTGTCTTCTTTAGAAGCGCACTCCAACTAAGCCCAGGAGCCGTGTAGAAGTTCGCTGGATCCAACCCGTAGTATTCCATTGCCATCTTTCGAAAGCTTTGGAAAACATCTGCGAGCAGCACTACGTCTGAACGTAGGTAGATGTCGTGGTATTCTCCCATATTCTCACAGGAGTACTTTTCCCACACATCTAACGCATGCTGGTACTCCTCGTCCTTTATACCGGACTCGTTTAGGGTGCTGTAGAATCTCTCTTTGGGTGGTAGGGGTTCTTTGAATCGATCCCAGGAGTCCATGTATTCGTATGGGTAGACTCCTTTCCTTTCCGCGCCGTATTGACTGGAAATGGGGAACTCCGTGTTGTATTTAACCAAGTTTGCTAAGGAGTCCGCCATGAACTGCTGCGAGTCTAAGAACTTCAGCTTGCCCACAGTTACGGACATGTACCTTTCTTTGTTGTTGGGTATGCACTTTACTTCGGAGCCGTCCGTTCCTTGTAAGAGTAAGTGACTGTCGTAACCCCTTAAATTATGAAAGAATACGGGTATTTCCATTTCTGGATCTACTTTGAAGTTTATATTACATTTCCAATGAGCCGCACCTCTGTATTTACCCGTGATGTGGCAGTGATCCCTAACCTTATCCACATAGAAATCCTCAACAAATGCTTTGTGGCAGTGAATGCAGTGCGTGGAGGGCTTTCCCGGCTTCTCACCTTTCTTAGCATACTTCCCGCATTTAAAATGAGCTTCTCCTAGATACTTTCCATCTTCATCCCACGCTTTCTTGGCTCGTCTTCCAAACTGAAGAAGCGTATGTTGGCAAATGTGGCATTTTTTTGCCTTGTTAAAAGCCTCCTGGTTCTCTTTGGTAAATTCCATCTTCTTTGGACGTCTTAATTGTTCTCTTATCTCTTCCTCCTCTTCTCGCAATGCTTCTAGAAACTCATTAGCTGCGTTCTTACCTCGGTAAATTACAGGAGGGTCGGCCTTACCGTCTGATCTGACTACTATGTAACCAAAGGAGCAGATCTCGTGTAATCCCACCTTATTCGTAGCACCACTTTTCTGCTCTTCCTTAGTTATCAACGCTTCAAAGTCTGCATATATCACGTAAGGCACCTGCATCTGCTTTTGATGGTCTGAGTAGGATAGGTTCTTATCTGTAGGCATCTGGATCCGTTGCGCCACTTCTTCGACTCCGCGACATATTTCGTCGTGATCCTTTAGAGCTTTAACGCTGGTAAAGGATAATAAGCAGCAATCACAGAAGTATTTCTTACCTTTGTGTTTGGTGTGTCTGTAAAATAGTCTGCTAATATGTTTAACCCACGAATAATGTCCGCCGTGGTAGAAAAGGTGTATTCGTTCTCCTTTACTCTTTGACAACACTAGTGGTACTATCGTTTGGTCTCTGACTCCGTAAACGTTAATTGCTAAATCGTTTATTTCCTCAAATATGGGGATGTCTATCAACTGCATGGGAAATTCCACGCCGTCCCACTCCAAATCGTCTGTTGGGTACTTGCTTGGTCTACATGGATCCTTATCTACTGGATACAGTGCAGACCTGATTGCCCACATAAAGCAGCGGTTGTCGTCATTCTTTACGTTAACGATTGCCTTCTTCCTTTCTACCCACACCGGCAGGGGTACGTAACTTCCTCCTCGTATTGGCACGTACCTTGCCATGCTAACCTCCATACCTTCTACCTCCTCCACTGTCCAACCTGATCCTTCTTTCGTGTAGTTAGACAGCGATTCCATTATTGCTTCTAAGGCTTCGCTGAGTGACCTATCCAGATTCGTGGACTCTAATATCACTAACGACTTTGATCGCAGCATTGCTGTCGTCGTTACCTCATCTTTTGATAAACTTACTTCTACCATTATACTCGCTTTCAGGGCTCCTAATTCTTCTATGCCTTTTCGAAGCGTTCTCTTGACCTTCCTTTCTGACTGACGCCAAAACTGCCTAACGTCAATCTCACCGTTACCGGGTATTGACACCGTTTCGAAATTGCTTTGGGATTCCATCTATATAATAGGAAATATCTTATACCTAATTCCAGACCCTTTTCAGATCGTCGTAGTCATACTCACAATCCTGACAATGCCAAAACAATTTAACCTTAGTCTCAAACTTCTTACCACATCCACAATCATAGCTGCTCATACATTTCGTCTTCATCTTCAAATGCTTCTTTAAGTCCACTTCTTTCTTAAAAGTTCTCTTACAATCTTCGCACTCCATATATAGACTAACATATTTTACATAAACACGGGATGCGGGTAATCGCGGTACGAATCGAGGGGGGTACTTTAGACGGGTAATCCTCCGGTGGTCGTTGCGCTGGAACCCCCATCCCCTATACTACTCCATCATCATTATCACCACCATCATCACCATCATCATTATCACCACCATCATCATCATCATCATTATCACCACCATCATCACCATCATCATTATCACCACTATCACCACCATCATCACCAACATCATCACCATCACCACCATCATCATCATCATCACCACCATCATCATTATCACCACCATCATCACCACCATCATCAGTCATCATTATCATGTCATCCTTGTCATCATCATCATAATCATCATCAACATCATCATCCTCATGACCATCATCATCATCACCATCATATGTCATCATTATCATGTCATCCTTGTCATCATCATCATAATCATCATCAACATCATCCTCATGACCATCATCATCATCACCATCATCCTCATCACCATCACCACCATCATTACCATTACCATCATAATCATCATTATCATCACCATCATTAATATTATTACTAATGTATTAATTAATAATTTTCCAGATTTGGACCATAGATTCAAGTGCCGTCCATGATGTCATATCACTAAGAAGAGTAATTGATGCTTATTTTGACGATGGTTCTGTGATTGTTGCTGTCACAGATTTGTTGAACAGGCTTCTAGTGAGTCAAATAGTAATCCATAGCAATGATAAACATGGTTGGTGAAGGGTGGGATGTAAAATAGGGACCATTTTTGTTTCCTGTAAGAGTGTAACACTTCCTGGAAAAGGACTATGTTTCCAGTTCTAAAAAACCATGTATGGATTAGAGACGATTGCTTTTTTGTTGTGTAGGGAGGGGGAGGAGGGGTGGAATTTATTTGCTAACCCATACCAGAAATCATCTACTCCCTCTCTCTCCATTGTTGGATATGAAAGACAACTACGAGAAGCACGGGTGGCGTAGCGGTGAGAGCGCTCACCTCTCACCAATGCGACCCAGATTCGAGTCCCGCTGAGCTCGGTTTCGTATGTGAGTAGAGTTGTTTGTTGTCTTGCTCCTGTGCTTCGAGGGTTTTGCGGGTTCTCCGGCTTTCCTCCCTCCGCAAAAATCAACTCCTAAATTCCAATTGGAATTACAGTGGATGAATAGCTACTGTAGAAATGCCACTGTTAAATCCCATTTATTTATTTTATTTTATTTACTTTGTTTCCTGTTTATCGTAAAAAGGTTTTGTGGCTCAAATGTTTTTGTAAGATCCTCACTTTTTAGCCTGTTGTTCCTGTTGTTCTTTTAAGAAGGGGCACTTGGATAAAAACGCCCCAATTTTTCAAAGTCTGAGTAATTGAAGTATTTGAGGATAATATGACTCAATTACGATTATGAAAATCAGATTAGTGAAAATTTTAGCCTGGGAGCCACTTGCTGTTGAGATATTTTGGGTTAAGAGCGAAAAGAACAATAGGATTGAGTAAATGAGGTCATTTACTTACAATTATTTATATGCTGAATGAAATTGATAATTTATATCCGCCACTTTTTACAGCGAAGAAAATATGTTGCTTGGCTACTATCTGGGCCATATAGATAAATTTAAACAAGTTTCAAGTCATTTCCAATTTTTATACATTTTCATCCAAGTGCCCCTTAATGACCTCCCTCCCCACCCCACTCCCCGCAAATCTTACTTGTCCCCATCCCCTATCCAGTAAGAGAATAAACAGTCCCTTAATGTATTTGTTTCTGCTTACCAGTTGTATGTTGGTGAGGAGGGCAGTTTGAAGGAAGAGAGTGAAGCATTTCCACACAGAATAACCAGCATCACGTTCTCTCCCGATGGGAATGTCATTGCTGTGGGAAGTGAAGACGGCAGCGTCAAGGTACTAACGATATTCATCATTTAAATGTAATTTTCTAATTACTTGGGCTACCTGTGGCAGGCCGAGTCTAGGTGTAGATCTATCTGTCGTTGTAGTCGAGAATCTGCCATGAAAACGAGGCAATTATGAAAATGAGGCGGAATTGACATCACATGACCACAGATTCGATTGCCACGTGAAATGAACTCAAATCAACTGAAATGTAACTCAAATGGGACTCAAACTTACTCAAAAGAACAAACAAATACTAAGTCAAATAGTTCCTTGTTGGTTGTTGTTACATTCATAATAGTTTGTTTTATCAACCATAAATTTAATAAATATGATCTGAGCTTTCGGCCTACTCGGCCATCCTCAGGGAAATGACGCTCGGATCATGTCGATGTCAAGTCTTTAGCAAGCGGGATATTAATTAATTGAGAACGATTCTGAAGATGAGAGACACGGAGAATATATCCCAAACAATTTTGGAATCTTTCAAGACACCAGCTGACCAGCTTCACAAGACTTCAACCTCCAAAACATTTAAAAAAACTACAAAACATTTAAAAAAGAATTGCATCTATTTTTGCAAAATTTCGGAATAGAATCACTAGTTATTTATAATAAAATGAAAATCGAAGGATAAAAGCTGCAAATTCAGCGTTAAAAAACTATCTAGGTTCCGTACGATCCAGCCAACCGAAGTCCAGTCCATTCCAGCTATGTACGGTTCCTGATTTTCCAAACTTAAAAAACACTTAAAATTCGGGCATTTAGAAGGGGAAAACAAGTTTTAGAAGTTGGGCATGTTTTTGCTATACATTAAGATTATCCATGGCCATTCAAAAGGTGAAAATTCAAAATTTTTTTTTTGTGATTCAAGTTCCAGTCACTGGCTGAGGCTCAAACTAAAAACGTTTTACTGGGTTGCCTGTGCAAGACAACCCAGAACATGGAAGATGATGGTGGTGGTGATAATGATGAAGTTTTTGATGATGACTGTTATTAGTATCGATGAAAACTAAAAATTAAGCCAGCAATTTAGTGCTAATTAGTAAAAGTAATTATGATGATGATTATGATAATAATAATAATAATAATAATAATAATAATAGTAATATCTTTATTTACCCTGATTTTAAAAAAACCGATCAGCTGGACACAATAGAACAGCTGGTATGAACCGGTGATCAGCAATATAAAATCTATAAAAATCTAAATAAAATCTATACTAAAATCTGCGATTGAGAACCTTAAAGCATAAATATAAGAAAAGAGAAAATTAAGTATACTATATACATATATACACGGAAACACGAAAACCCCGCGTCCACAAAACATATATATCCATTGTATATACGATTGTATTATGATCACGTTTTTTTCTCTCTAGTTGTTCAACCGATCCTGCCAAGTCTTGCACACTTTCAATAACCACAGCAAGGCTGTCAGATGGTGTAGCTTCAGCCAAGATGGACTTCAACTTGTAACAGCATCTGATGACTCCACAGCCAAGGTTCTTAGTCATCAATACAAAAAATAGCATTAAATTACAAGAATGCAAAAACCATATACAGCTATTTCAAAAAAAGGTTGAATACTGAATATATATTGAATACTTATCTTTCTTGTTAATCCTTTCCATCTAGGTCTACACCCTCCAACCCTATGTGTACGTATTCTCTCTCGATAGTCACACTGATAAAGTACGGCGGTGTAGATTTTTCAATCGAGACCGCAAGATCCTGACGGCATCTTTTGATGGCACAATGAAAGTCTGGGAAGCACAGACAGGCACCTGTGAATTTACATGTTGTCATAGCAACAAGGATTATTTGTTGACATGTGATGTGTCACATGACTGTAAAAAGATTGTGTCTGTATCTGTCGATGGGTTTGCCAAGGTACTGTAACATTAGGTTTCCTTAGGGAAGGGGGGGAGGGGAGGGTAGACAAATGTTTACATAGCTTTCCCTAAGGGGAGGGGGTTGCATGGCTAGATAGTTTTCTCTAGGGGAGGAGGGAGGGTAGACAAATGGTTACATTGCCTTACCTAGGGAAGAGGAGAGAAATAGTTATTTAGTGTCCCTAGGGGAGGGGGGAAAATAGATAATTGTTTACATAGCTTTCCCTAGGGGAGGGGGGATAAATGGTTATATACTTTCCCTAGGGGAGGGAAAGGGCAGATAAATGGTATGTAGAGGCAGGAGGGTAGATAAATGGTAACAGTTTTCCCTAGGGGTGGGGAAGGGTAGATAAATGGTAACATAGCTTCCGTAAGGTTGAGTGGAGGGTAGATAAATGGTAACAGTTTTCCCTGGGGGGGGGGGGGGGGAGGGTAGACAGGCCGATTGATCATAAAGATTGTTTTTGTTTTGTAGGTTTGGGATGCAACAAATGGACTTCTAATCCATTCACTTGGACCTCATAAAGACGTCGTCAGATCTGTGTCCATTTCCAGGGATAATAATTACGTCTGCACAGGATGTGACGAAGGGACACTCAGGGTATCTATACAATGTTTATTTTTGTTGATCAGTCGATCAGTCAGTTGGTCATTCAGTCAGTCAGTCAGTCAATTAGTCAGTCAGTCAGTTGATAAGTTGGTTATTCAGCAAGTCGGTCGGTCGGTCATTCAGTCAGTTGTTCAGTCATTATTAGTTGGTTGGTTGGTCAGATGGGGAGTCAGTCAGTCAATCAATCTGGTAGAAATGATCTCCAACTAAATTCCATCCACTTATTGTCAATATTTTTATTGCATCTATTACATGAGAAGAGGGAGGGAGGGGGTATTAGGGATATTCCTACAGGTACTTCCTGCAAGTGCACACTTAATAATACATTTTTCAATCCAGATATGGGACATGAACAGTGGCAAAGAACTTGCTCATTGTCCAAAACAAGATGGCTGGATCTCTGACTGTCATTTCTCTCCAGATGGACAGACAGTTGTATCTGTGAGTGACAACTTACGGGTAAGTAGCACGCACACACTTCAGGTTAATGCATTTCTTCATAGAATACAGTAACTGTTTTCCCATTTCAGACCATGTCTCTACTCAAGAGAATGACACATGGTCTGAGATGGAAAACATTACTGAAGAAAGAAATAATATTCAAGGGAATGACATGTGGTCTGAGATGGGAAAACATTACTGAAGAAAGAAATAATATTCAAGGGAATGTCATGTGGTCTGAGATGGGAAAACATTACTGAAGAAAGAAATAATATTCAAGGGAATGACATGTGGTCTGAGATGGAAAACATTACTGAAGAAAGAAATAATATTCAAGGGAATGACATGTGGTCTGAGATGGGAAAACATTACTGAAGAAAGAAATAATATTCAAGGGAATGTCATGTGGTCTGAGATGGGAAAACATTACTGAAGAAAGAAATAATATTCAAGGGAATGACATGTGGTCTGAGATGGAAAACATTACTGAAGAAAGAAATAATATTCAAGGGAATGACATGTGGTCTGAGATGGGAAAACATTACTGAAGAAAGAAATAATATTCAAGGGAATGTCATGTGGTCTGAGATGGGAAAACATTACTGAAGAAAGAAATAATATTCAATGGAATGGCATGTGGTCTGAGATGGGAAAACATTACTGATGAAGAAAGAAATAATATTAAAGGGAATGAAATGTGGTCTGAGATGGGAAAACATTACTGATGAAGAAAGAAATAATATTCAAGGGAATGAAATGTGGTCCGAGATGGGAAAACATTACTGATGAAGAAAGAAATAATGTTCAAGGGAATGTCATGTGGTCTGAGATGGGAAAACATTACTGATGAAGAAAGAATTAATATTCAAGGGAATGTCATGTGGACTGAGATGGGAAAACACTACTGATGAAAGAAATAATACTCAAGGGAATGACATGTGGTCTGAGATGGGAAAACATTACTGATAAAGAAAGAAATGATACTCAAGGAAATGACATGTGATCTGAGATGGGAAAACAGTGCTGATGAAGAAAGAGATAATATTCAAGGGAATGACATGTGTTAACTTTCCATTATTTTTCATTTCCAGTGGTGGAGCACCGACGCTGTTCTAAAACAAGAGTTTTTCATCAAAGGAGGTTTTGCTAAGGACATTCGCTTTTCAGAAGACTTTAAAACTTTTGTTATGGTGGATGACACTTCAACACTCTTCATACTAAAACAAATACATTAATTGGAACTACCTAACCATAAAGTATTTCAAGCCTTGATATTCAAGGTTTACTGCAGTATTCTATTAACTCAGTAGTTGCAAACTGCACACTGAAATTTGGTTTTTCACTGTTGTCAATCAAAAATAATCAGTTGGTACCTTATATATTTAAAACTGGCGACAGTGAAAAACCAATTTCAGGACGAGCCATTAAAATGTTGAAGATCACAGAATATCAAAAACCGTAGCAACAATGGACATTGCCACTCCTTTTATTGCTAAGCAGTGATCAAGACAACAGTTGCAACAGGGAAAATGGGCAATACAAATTTGTGTAGGAAATTGCTCAATCTCGAGTACAGTTCAAAAATTCATAGGTACGAGTGATGTTTTAAAAGTTTTCAAAATTAGATGAGCCTTTTGTAGAAAAGTTCAATTTGAAATATTCCAAAACATCACGAGTATCTATAAGTTCCAAATTGTATGAGAGGATCGTGCGTTTTTTCTTAAATAATACACTTAACAAAATTGAGCAACTTAATTGGGACTCTACAGAGTACAATTTGGGATTTAATTGTACTCCTTTTGTCCAATCAGAATAGAGTAATTTTGTAGTGTATTATAAGTTCAGGTATGGAATCTTTATCACGCCATGCCATGTTTATTCTCATGAGAATTTTTTTGTTAAACAATGAATAACGTCATTCTGAAGCGCCTTGCCGTGCTGGAAAAGAATCTTCACAAAATAGACTATAATTTTCAATCATTTCATACAAGGCTCGTAATTTACCTATTATGCATGTTCTTATACAGTCAATGTCATTAACGTTGTCCAGCGAAAAAAGACATTTACACATTTACGCATTTAGACTAAAAGAAATATCACGTTTCCTTGAACGTTCTGGCATAAAATGCTGGAATACCATTCTCCATCTTAAATCCTCTCTAAATGGTCGGGGCATTCTGGATTTTCGATTGACTAGTTAAATTTTACATTTAAAGTTTAGGCTGACGCACACGAGGCAAAGAATACATAATGAAACACGTTATATTTCTTTTAGTCTAAATGTGTAAATGTCTTTTTTTGGTGGACAACGTTAATGACATTGACTGTTTAAATTTCACATATTATGAAGTCACAAGATCTGCCAGTTTGAACAGATGTAAAAACAAAAATCTAAATTATAAATAGAAATTCAATTACTCTAATTTTTTGTAGATAAGCCCTCGAAATCTCTTAGTGATATCTTTTGAATTATTAGATAGTTCCTAGAGAATATTATAATCATTAAATATGCCAATTTTTGTGTGCCAAGTTCTGAGTTTCTGTTGAACTACAATGGACTTTATTTGTAGTAGTGCAGTGCTTTTTCATTTCAGACCATGCGTCGGGTATCACTTCTTCGGTTAACAGTTGCGCATGAATATGGATACAACTCAAACGAAGAATCTTAGGACCTGTCTATACTATGCCGGATAAATTTGAATCCGAATTTTTATTTATTTAGTTAAGCCTATTGTCCACACTAGTCTGGGCGAATCCGGAACAATTCTTCACCGAAAATGAATTTTCAAAATGGAACCGAATAAATAAAAATTCGGATTCAAATTTATCAGGCATAGTGTGAACGGGGCCTTGTTCTCAAGACCATGTGTCATTCCCTAGAGTATCATTTCTTTGTTTAACAGTGGTACATGAGAAGACACATGAATATGGATACAACTCAAACAAAGAATCTTATTCTCAAGACCACGTGTCATTCCCTAGAATATCATTTCTTTGTTTAACGGTTGAGCATGAAAAGACACATGAATATATGGATACAACTCAAACAAAGAATCTTATTCTCAAGAGAATTAATGATGCATGGTCTGTAATGGGAAAACATAACTTGACAAATTAGGGTCTACTGTATTTTACCACCAGCTTGCTGTAAATCCTCCAGGCATGCACCGATTTGTCAAGTTAATTTTTTCAGCTGAACCCTACGAAACTGAGAACAATTTATTCTATCCCACATGACCACACAAAGAAGAAAATACTATTTGATTCAAGATTAGAGTATTTTATTAGCTTATTCACAGATGAATCATTCTACTGTGGGGCACCAAATCCACCACCACCACGACCACGACCAAATCCTCCTCTCTGGAAACAAAATAATATTATCTCAATACTGTTGAAAAAGGCCTATTGGGTTACAATATTGGTTACAATATTGGAATGTTTATTGGTCAGCTCCTGTGACGTTTTTATACGGTCTACGCTTCCAGAATGCCTTTCGGTAGCTCTCTTGCTATGCTAATTTTCATCATTGTTTTTGTATCCTCAAAAGGCCTAACATAGCCCTGTTTACACGAAACCGGATATTTTTTTATCCGGGTAAAAAGAATGTGCGTTTACATGTGGCTTCGTGTAAACGCTCATCATTTTCAACCATTTACGTAAAAACGGTCCATCAACTTGAAAACAATCATGGGAGCTAAATAAGCATGCACATAGTTCCCAAGCCTGCGATCTCCTTTGTTTAGTGACATCAACGTTTACGAAAATATCCGATTTGAAAATCATTTTCAAGAATAGCCGGCTAAACACCATCTCCGTGTAAACCGGAGGCCGAAACGGATAAAAAAATATGCGTTTACAAAAATATCTGGCTTTGTGTAAACAGGGCCTAAGAGACTTTGAAGAGGAGTCTTGTAGTATAGGTATGAAACGTCATTAGAGTTAGGATCTGTTGTCCTTATTTGCATAACGTAAACAACAATAATACTTACAAACTCAGGTTTGAAGTCCGTGCCTGGACCTCCCTTTGGGTCACCCCCTGGGGGGCCTCTCCTGTATGCGTCACGGTCAGAAGAATCTGGGCCACCTTGACGTGGTCCACCATCCATACCTTGAACAAGATTGAAAATATTATAAGATCATCAACATTTAGCCCTGAAACAACCTCTGGGCTAATCTAAGTCAGGGCATGGCTAACTCACAGATTGAACCCTGAAACAACCTCTGGGCTGATCTAAGTCAGGGCACGACTAACTCACAGATCACACCCTGAAACAACCTCTGGGCTGATCTAAGTCAGGACATGGCTAACTCACAGATTGAACCCTGAAACAACCTCTGGACTGATCTAAGTCCGGGCATGGCTAACTCACAGATTGAACCCTGAAACAACCTCTGGGCTGATCTAAGTCAGGGCATGGCTAACTCACAGATTGAACCCTGAAACAACCTCTGGACTGATCTAAGTCAGGGCTTGGCTAACTCACAGATTGAACCCTGAAACAACCTCTGGACTGATCTAAGTCAGGAATGGTCCTAATAAACTCTACTCATGTAAAAGTTGTGGCTGTATGTTAGATAACTTATGTCATGTATACAGCTTTATGTAATATTTCAATTACTTGAGAGAGTTCTTCCTCCGATTTCCAAACACCGAAAAGTGAGTTGAAAAAACGAGGCACAGCCGAGGTTTTTTAACTGACTTTGAGGTGTTTGGAAATCGGAGGAAGAACTCTCTCGAGTGTTTGATATTACTTCTAAAACTCATGAATATTTCTTGGAGAAAATCAAAGAAAAAGTTTATGAAATTTAATGCAAATTAAGAACACATTTCCAAACCACCGTCAAAGTAGTGATTTGCTTTGTTTTCTCATTAAATATTCATGAGTATGAGAATTAATCTTAATCCTCTTGAAACAAAGTCATGACCATGTTTAGCCCAGGATATTGAGTCCAGAGGTGAGCATACAATAAATATAATACATAAGAGTCTGTGTGTTTACCTTTGGGTCGGGGTCTTGCTGTCTCGGCTCGAGAGACTTGTCGTCTGAGCGTGGCAGGGACGATTTCAGGGGGGAGATGAAGGTAATCCCTCAAATATGTAATACCTGTATGACAATGATAATAACATTACTAAATACCTTGGTTAAAAGGGTCAAAAGTGCGGCATTAAGGATATTAGGGAGAATTTCATATAGATACTACTCAAACAAAGAATCTTATTCTCAAGAATAGGTGTGGTTTAAAAGGGGTTAATATAATGCACAAGGTAAAGCAGTCTATAGATTCTAATTTAGTAAAACTATTTATCCAGAAGTATTTAGAAGTGTTTTACTCACATACCTTCATTGGTGAGGTACCAGTAGAAATGTTTCCAAGCAAACTGCTCCGACACGTAACCTCTGGACTTGAGGGACTAAATTATTAATTATACATAATATATTAATAGAGTACACTATTGTACACATTCCTTTAGAAGGTTGAGTACACGGAGAAAATCCTGGACCTCTCTCTGGTGTGTATAATGATGAATTATTCATACAGCACAGCTTACATCGCAATACCAAAAAATAATAAAACCGTTACAAACTATAGAAGGAGTCACAATAGATATTACATAAGATCAGGGTCTGGTTGTACGAAGGGTGGATAGTGCTATCTGTCAGATAAATCTTATCCAGTGTGGATACATTTATTGGATAACAGCATCGACTTATCCACTGGATAAGGATTTATCTATCGGATAGCGATATCCACGCTTCGTACAACCGGGCCCAGCATAAAATTATGTTACACTGGAGAAAAAACCTAAAAACCATTGAATCAAGGGAGATACTAAACAAGCACTGCTCACGTAATGCTGAGACCAGGAATGCTGATATGAGTATACTCATATTGAAATATTATTATTATCATTAAATAGACACATTAGAGTGCATGTAGTCACACTGTTGAATAGTTAGATAAATTTACCTAACTTAGATAATATTATTTAGTCGACGTCACCTAAAATAATATATACACAACAAACCAACGGCCATACTTTACCAGAGAATGTGTGAAGAGACAGTTGATTACATCTTTATTTTCTCCCCTGATTTTCAAACTGTTGGCCCATGAATTTTCAATTTATGTGACGTTGACTATAATAGTAAAGGACTGATCTAATTTATGTGAGGTCAACTATTCACCAGTTAGACTAAATCCACTCTATCAACAACAACAACAACAACTAAGTAGCTATCATGGTTTGTATACCTGCATTGCTTTGCAGACATGAAGGTTTGGCACGTTTTCAATGCACATGTGTTTTGGGTTGTTAAAGTCCTTCTTTGCCACACAGACTCCCTCCTTGAAGAGGTACTCGTAGATAGCAACTCGATTCTTCTTCGGAATAAGCATGCTGTTGAACAGAAAGAACACAGCACTATTTGGTAAGCTAGAGTAAAATCGAAGGTAAGAAGAAAGAGAGAGAGAGAGGAGAGAGAGAGAAAGGAGAGAGAACAGAGTATATATTATTTAGTCATTTTCCTTCCAATTTCTCCTGCTGTTCCCAAAATAAGACTTCCAAATAACGATAAATATCCTAAACTAAAGCTCCTTAAAATACTACATCAATCGGATCCTAGATACTCGCTAAAAAAATAAAGTTCTCTGAAGAGAAGTTGATATAAATAGAGCAGACATTTTAAGTCCAAAATATCAAACGCCTTTATTCTCTAAGCAAAAAAATAAAACGCTAGAAGATTTATTCAATGTTTATTCTTATACTTTCCAAAGATTTCAAGCCGTTTTAAGTTAGGATGGTGAAGATTTTCAACAGATTTTACAACCTATTAACTTACTTTGCGAACCAAAGATGGCAACCACGAAAGAGACCGAACTGCGCATGTGCGTGGCAAATGTTCCTCGAAGGGACCACAGGAAGCCCAACTGTCAACAAACCGTATGTACGAATTCCGTGAAGTGAAATTTTTCAGGAAATGTTGTCAATATTTCGTATGAATAAATGATAAATAAAAGGGATATTTAGCAGTAGAGTTGTTTTCATATGATACAGTGGCTTTTGATTCAATGAATTCCTTGGAATTTAGAAGTTGAATTTTTTGTAGGTAGGAAAACTGCAGAAAAATTCTGAAAAAACATGAGTGACAGTTCCCTCTTTAAACCAATTTTTTTCCCTTCCACACATAATCCTCCCTTATAAATAGCTCCCCGGCCCTAACTAACTCCCAGTTATAAGCCTGTCAAAGAACCCTTATGAATAAGTCTAGGAGTTATAGCAGCATTTTTATGTAGATTTTTTTCCAATGGCCAATACACTCCTGTAAATAATACATTGGGGCAGGGGCGGGTCCAGGGGAGGGGTGTAGGGGGTGCCCACCCCTCGTTATTGTTTTGTATTGGTTGATAATGATTTATTGATAAATGTATATCTTAAAGAGTAGATAATACAGAGTTGTTTTCATATGATAGCGAAACATATGGTACAGAAAATGCATGGTACGACATGCGGTAACATTAATACAAAATTTTTTCCCCTTTGATTCTAAAGGGTGCACCCCTCCCTGGGTTAACTTTGTGTGCAGCACCCCTCCCTGAACAAAATCCTGGATCCGCCCCCGAGGGTGATGGGTGGTTAAGGGATAGATGGGGATGGGGCATGATGGTTGATTACCATCACTTTCATCACAAGCAGTTAGCAATCTCAAGTTGGAACAAGGCTCCTTCATGGTGCATTATGAGAAAGTAATGCATTGTATTAATGCCCTGGTTGAAGACTGTGCTATTAAGAATTATTGATAAAAGAGAGCACAGTTGCCGAGGCCATCTGTACACTCACAGCTTTAAAAAAAATTGAAAACTTTAACAACAAAAACCCAGGATTTGTCAATGTTACGTTCAGTGATACAGAACTTAGAAAACACCTAGAACTTCCAGTGTTTCATATCACTGAAGGGAACATTCAAAGAACCCGTTTTTCTTCGAACAAGAACAAGGACAAGACAGTGAATTTTTAATAACAGTAATCTTTATTACTAATGGTTAAAATAACTGGTTAAAAACTAAATGTACAGAGTTAAGCTTTTTTAAAAAGCTTTGACTACCTTGTTTTTATATCTTTTAGCTTTGTTAGTTCATCAATAGTCCCATTTTCTTATTCTATAATGTGAGTCTGCCGCAATTAACCACATGGACTCATTTTTATGGTTTAAGCTACTAGGTAATACATACATGTATATAAGTATTTTCACACAAGTGAATATAATAAATCCGGAGCACTCATTGGCTACAATTTACATCTTATGCTCCTATATTTACCTACAGTGAATACAGAGTGCATGTGCTCACCGGTTTGCCGATTTGTGTCACTTACAGAGATAAAAAACATTTGAGAAAGGGTAGCAAAACTCTCTCTCCGTTATTTATTAAATTCACTTGTGTTAAAAATACTAAAAGGATTATTCCCCTCAGGCTCAGTAAATATCGGGAAATATCTGATAATCACATTGCATAATAGTTATATATTCATGGGTGATCTATAGTGGGTCGTCATAAGACCAACAAACATCATACATGAATATTACATACTACTTGTGAAATGGTCTACTATTTTTTTTTGAAACTGGAGTGAGTAACTGAGAAAATTCAGTATCAAGTTGAAAGCAAATAAGGATGATTTTGCAACCAATTTACATACTTCTCCTGGCCTGTGATTTCTATTGTTCTCGTTCACTCTCATTAATCATTTTTAACGAGGGCATTGTGTCTATGATTGGATTCGTTGGGCATGCTTTCCCATTCCAACCTCTTCGAAATAATAATTATTTGTCTTTGTTGCATCCATAATGGATTTTCTAGTCAACAAAGGAAATATTCCCAAGAGATCAATGTAACATGGTCTATAATCTATTGTATAAGGATCTATTGTTAGCTATAATCTAGGCTAAACCTGTATAAATGAAAATTTTCACCGTATATTGTTGTTTATAGAACAAGAAATAGGACTACTGGATAACTGTGGTTTTCGATATTCTGCGACCTCACTAGTTGCAAGCTGCCGTCAAAGCTGCCACTGAAATTAGATTTTTCGCTGCAGTCATTCTAAAATAATCAGTTGGTACTTTTTATATTCTTGATAGGCAGTAGTGAAAAAAACAATTTCACAACAAGCTGTTAAAATGACAGAGTTCGAAGAATTTTAGAAAACCACAGTAATATTATTTATATAAAGTATACACACACATACATATTATACCGATATTGTGCTAGGTTTTGTTGAAAGAAGACTAAAGAATGAAAGTTTCAGAGTCATGAAACTAGCTGAATAGTCTTTAGATCTGACACATCCAAAATCGCAGACTTCTATAATATCCTAATGTATAGAGATTTGGCACCATCACATGTCCACACCAATAGAACAGCTTAGGCTGGCTGTGGTTAGATGGCAGAACAATAAAATCCCTTTGCGCTCAGGAATAATCAAATTCTTTCTCATGTAAAATGATTGTATTGTTCCTGCCATCTAGCATGGCAGCCATCACGTGATGGTGCAAAACCTCTATTTTCACAAAGTGCACATTCTAGTTATCCTTCTCAGAGTTCACAATAAGGCTTGATACCTTAAAGATTATAATATAGACATCACATAAATCATAATAGTCTTAAGGTGTATATCAAGGAAATAAAATTATTTATTATATAATTACCAATGAAATATCTATTTTTCTCTATTTCGAAAAATTGATATCTTTACACGTGAATATAACATGTTATTTTCACATGTGAAAATAACACCATTGCGATGGCTATTCAAAAATACATGGAAAGAATTGCCTGAAAAAGCCAAAAGCATACTTCATTGTATATAACTATATATATAATTATATAATAAACAGAATATTACATGGCCGCTTGGAGATAGGAATCTTATATTCTCATGTTGAAAATCATATCTCCGCTCGTCCATGTAATATCCTCTATTTTCAAAATCACTTATATGTGTAAACAGTGTAGTAGTATGATTGCAGTATTTTTTTTAATATATTTTTTCCTTGATATATACTTTAAATATAAGTGTGTTATGTTCAATTGGAAGTGCTCACAAGCAAAACCAAATTTCAGAGCTAGCTCGCAGCTACATCTGAAATTTACATGTTTATGAAAAATAGCAGAAAGGCTTTCTACTGTCCACTATGGAGTGTTATCCTATTAGATATTTCTTTGCATTCAAAAAGTGCCAAACCTTTTGTCAGTGATTGTAGGTTCAACGTTATGATATTTGGCAAAAATTCTGGATTATTTGTAATCATTACAGAGATATAGATGTTTAATAGTATCTTAATGCATAGGTTAAGTATATTCACCAGCCTAATCTAAATCCGCTTCGAGGTTGAGGGAAAAACTTGGTTGTCATTGCAATGTATTGTGGGACTGTTTAGGGGATAAAATAGATGCCATCTTGGAAATACGGCCCCTAAAACAGTCCTAAAATGTACTACAATGCCATCTTGACCCAGTTTCTACCTCAACCTTGGAATAGGCCCTTTCAGTTCAAGGTCATGTGTCTGTACTAGTGAGCAAAATTTTATATTTTAAATTGGTGATTCTTTTAATCTACTTGTAAAGAACTGAATGAAACGATGTGTAACCAGTGTGTTACAAAATGCAGTTTTATTACAATCTCTCGAAACAGGTTGTAGAAAGTGTTTGCTCAACAGTATATTTCACCCATGGGAATCAAGATGTTCATTCATTTGCTCTCAGTGAATTAATCAGCACGTGATTGCTGAGCTGCAAGGGCCTATTGCTAAAACCACAGAAGTCAGAGTTTTTCAAAACTATTGACTTATAAAATGAGAACTGCATTTTTAACCATATTCTCTGATGACTAGTACATTAATCTATGATCCTGGAATACGGGAGTTGTGATTTTGGTAATGATGAAAACAGTGGTCATCTTTTTATTAACCAATTTTCTTTAGTTTCACAAGGTCAAGGTAATAAGTCAGAGAACAAGGAGCAAAGGAGTAAAGTGCAGGAGAGTATATTTCAGGGCTTTCAGAATCGGCTGACAGCTGCCAAGGCTCTTACCATTGCTTCAAAGTGAAGCTGGCTACTTTTTCTTTTCTATAAAATATCTTCTGTTCCTTGTGTTCGATCACAGCCAGCTACTTCTGACTTATGGCCATCTACTCTAAAACAATCTGAAAGCCCTGGTCTCTAAAAACATGTTAGTTAGTCTGAGGATCATTCACACCAAAGTGGTGAAAACCAGTCCATTAAAGCATATCATCTGTGCTTTGTATTAATGTTATTCAGTGCAACTTGTGATTAAACCTTTCTCACAATTAGTATAAAGTTTTTACTATATATCATGGCTTTTTCAGTGGATTGATCTTGTGACCACGAAACAATACCTATAAGTTGAGGTGGAAATTGTAAATATTTAACAATTGTTCGCCGAAGACGAAGCGAATATCGGGGAATAATAACCGAAACGAAGTTGAGGTCATTATTCCCGATATTCACTGAGCCTGAGGTGAATAATTGTTTTAGTTTAAATACACAGTTGCATGATTCTTTCAAAAAAAGAAAAAAAAGAAGATAAAAGACATTTTATGGCTGGCCGCCATTTTGGATTATCGTTGGAGGTGATTACCGTGTGATAATCTGAGTTCCTCGACCAATCAGAGCACAAGATTTTCAATAATCACCTGTGTATTTATACTAAATATGTCTAACCTCGACTTGTAGACATTGTTTTGTGGTCACTCAAGCGAATTCAGGAAAGCTCTATCGGTAGTCCATACACTCTTGAGAATACATCTTGGAATATTCAATTTTTGAATGTTGCAATTACTCTTACTTATGATATGCACTTTTTCCATAAAACATACTAGTAAATATTTTGACTATGCTAATAAATTGAAAACCTTTTACTACTTATTAAAAATATGGTTACCATGGATATATGTTTGTTTCAAAAAGAGGTTTTCATATGAGTGGGAAAGACAATACAACAAAAATTGAAGCTGTAATGCATCTTACACATGTCGTAATAAACCTTTTTTGAATTCGTGAAAAAACTGCTCTGTTCCTTGATGATAGATTCATTTACTCACGGTTAGCGTTTTAATGTCTGAATATTCATAAATACCAACGGGAAAGTAAAGAATGCACAACTTCCGCAATACAAACTCTTCGAAATTCAACAGATCTTAACTGGAACACATGAATATTCTGCACAAAATTGAGGCTGAGAAAATAAATCCATAGTCAATCAAAATAGCAGTACTTTAAGAATTCGAAAAAGTATTATGTACAATGTACATACATTCCACTCATACAAAAACATCTCCATACTGTGTTATGATAGTGTTGTTACATTAAAGATAACAATGATAACTGCTATGAAGAGAAGGAGTTAAAAAATTTTAATATATATTATATTTTTGGACACTAGAATGCTAGATCAACATTATATGAAATGGAAAACCCTAAATCGTTAGAAATTTTCAAGATTATGATATATTACGTTTGTTCGTTAGAATATTACTATAAAATCCTATTTTTCCAATAAATTTATATCTCAGGATAAATCAAAAATGTGTAAACACCCCAAATTCATATTTAATAAATCTGTGAGTTAGCCGTGCCCTGACTTAGATCAGTCCAGAGGTTATTCCAGGGTTCAATCTGTGAGTTAGCCATACCCCGACTTAGATCAGCCCAGAGGTTGTTACAGAGTTCAATCTGTGAGTTAACCATGCCCTGACTTAGATCAGCCCAGAGCTTATTTCAGGGTTTGATCTGTGAGTTAGCCATGCCCTGACTTAGATCAGCCCAGAGGTTATTTCAGGTTTGATCTGTGAGTAAGCCATACTCTGACTTAGATCAGCCCAGAGGTTGTTTCAGGGTTCAATCTGTGAGTTAGCCATGCCCTGACTTAGATTAGCCCAGAGGTTGTTACAGGGTTTAATCTGTGAGTTAGCCATACCCTGACTTAGATCAACCCAGAGGTTATTTCAGGGTTTGATCTGTGAGTTAGCCATGCCCTGACATAGATCAGCCCAGAGGTTATTTCAGTGTTTGATCTGTGAGTTAGTAACTTGGGATAATAGACACACTAACTTTTCCATTACAGTATTTTCAAAGTTAAATTAAGTTTATTGCAAAAACTAAAATCCACCAAATACCAAAAAAGTTAGTTTCAACTATAATAATTTTCGAAATCACAAACATTAACTACAGAAATCTTTATATTTTGAAAATTTTGAAAATAAGATGCAACTTTTGATGACCCCACAAAGCACTCTACTAGAACACAGTAAGTACAGTAGTAACGACAGGTATCATAACACCAACTTAACTAAATCAATAGAATTATTTTATAATGACGGTACCTTCTAATGGAGAAACATACAGTAGAGTGCACACAATATAACCATGAAACTTTAGTAATACTAAATAGCACAATTTCATGCTAATTCCATTGTTTTCTATTGTTTAATTAGCACTATTTGTACTATTTAGTAATTAGTGTTTCATGGATTTATTGTTTGCAGTCTACTTCGTAACTTTTGTGCAACATAATATGACACATCACGAGAAAGTACCAGACTTGTTATTTTTATGTTGCTCTACTTTACCGTTTGTAGGTACATCTTCTAAGCCATGTAGTGGTTCCTGGACCAGTATACATGTTGACGCCATGATATCTCTTGGTTGTTATACAGTATGATCAGTCATATCCTGTAATAAAAATACTTCTAGCGAGTCTTTTTCAAAGAACAAGTTAATAGGTTGAGTATTTGTTGGATAGACTTCATAACAACCAACTCTTCCTTGGCATCTTGAGTGTTCGAGTACCTTGATCTTATAATATGCAGTTTAAACCTCCTCATCAGTTTCAACTTTGATTTCTATCGGCACCCCACTGTTATTGGCCAGTTCAGTATTAGTAGCTACAGAGGATCGATACAGGGAGTCGGTCATTGTTCCCACAGATATAAGGCTATCAGGATTCTCTACTTTACCAGTATTGGTACCTTTGGTTGCTTTCTGTATCATGTCCGTTGCTACTGCAACAGATATCATATCGGCATCAACAACATGCTGGCCTGGGACTCTAGTCACTTGTGCTGCTGTTAAAGGGACTGCAGTTGATCGCTGTGGTCCTCCAATGGCTGTTAGAAAGGTATTCATATGTGGGATATTGGATGGGCCATTACTTGTTGCAGCAAGAGTATAATTGTTGGAGTTTACATCTATGGTAGTGTGAGTCTGCACTGTTGATACAACTGTTCTAAGCATGTAGGGATCGATTCCTCTTGGTTGAGTGACGTACATGCCGTAGGTTGCTTGTGATGGATTTTGCTGACCTTGTGAAGCCTCTATGATGATAGTCTTGTTCTGAGCATTTTCGCCAGTTAATTCTTCTGTTCCTTGAGGTGTAGATGATGACTGTCTATCTCTTGCCGACGACGCGAGGGCTGACAGCATGGACGCCATTGGAGTGCTTGTTGAAGGAACGTAGTTACTCAAACTTGCCAGCATTTCTGCGGCAGATGTATTCCTTTTTCTTCCTCTTGTCTTAGGCTTCCCCTTGGTCTGTCCTGGTTGCTCTGTGGCTGCAGGTTTTGGGTCTTCAGCAGGGGTACTATCCACTGGAATAGGAACTTGTACTAATTGTGTAACAGGAGGCAAACCTTGTACTTGAGCACTGGCTTGATTAGCTACTGTATATTTAGGATCAGGTAATCCTTGAAACTGGCCAGCACTTGTGAATGGTACTTGGGTTATAAATGTCATACCAGGTGTCTGTCCTTGTACAGGGGTTATAGGCAGTAGCGTCTGGAAATTATGCAGAACTTGACCTTCTCTTGGAAATCCAGGTAGGTTAGGATATGTTTGTTGTACGCCTTGTACATTACCTTGCGTGCTGGTCACTGGTATTCCAGACAAAAATCCTCCTTGTGCAGTTTGAATTCCAGGAACACCAGACATTGGAATGGTAGTAATGGTTTGATTCCCAGAGCTCTGGATTATTCCTGCTTGTGCAGCACTTCCTGGAACAGGCATACCTGGAAAAATAGCCCCTTGTAGACCAGCCACTTGCATCCCAGGCATCGTAACGCCAGGGAAAAAAGTCCCAGCCGCCATTCCTGGGAGTAGCGTACCCTGTGGCCCAATTACTGGAATTGTTGTTGTTTGAAGTTGAGCATAACTTGCTGGTACAGACACAATATTTGTTGTTGGCACTTGAGGGTTGGGATTATTTGCTATAGAAGCTTGTAAATGAGTTACCATTGTAGGCAAATTTGAAGGCAAATTACTTCCCATCACGCTGCTTGGAGCTGTCTTGTCATCGAGCAAACCACTCGCCGTCATAAGCTCTGAAACGCTTCCTTTGGAAGAATCTCCAGCTGAAGAGGCTTCCGAAGCACTCCTTCCCTGTGTCTGCATGTTCCTAATTCCTTGAAGAACAGCTTCGCTCGCTCCCCGGCTTTGCGAAGAAGTCGAAGCTGCACGTTTACGAACACCAAGTCTTTCGCGCCTTCGCCTTTGCCTTTCGCGATTACCACGTCGGATTATCTCAAGTTGCTCGGACGTCATAACTTCTTTTCTCCTTCGTCTCCATTCTCTGTATCTCGCTCGAAGAGCTTCAACTTGGTCTGGCGTCATTCTTTCTTTCTGCTTTCGTTTGAGCTCGCGTTGTTTTTCACGGCGAACGGTGATTTCTTCTTCGGAGTTGGTACTGGAGCGTTTCCTTCGAGGAATACGAGCTTCATCGCCATCTTCCCGCTTTCTTGATCGGGTTGATCGCTTGGCTTCTCCGGTGTCAGCATAAGCGTTTTCGTGGCTCTCCTCCTCCCCAGCGCCGTTCAAAACCCCACTATTACTGGGATTTTCACCAAATACCTCGATTTCGCTAGCCACAACAAGCACAGCTAGTTGATCAGTGGCTTCAGAAAGCTCGTTACTCGGTGTAGTAAGCTGTCCTCCGTGACAAACTTCAGTAATGGCGTTGTTTGCCGACTCACTAACACCTTGGTTAGCCGTCTCTCCTGGGGAAGAAACATTCACTGGGGTCCTTTTCCTTCGCGAAATCCGCCTCCTAGTTGCTCTAGTCTTTCCTAAACCAGTTTCTGCATGCTCGGAATCAGTTTTTACTTCAATATCGTCCCTGTCATGGCCAGTGTTAGCGTTTTCAAACACCGCTTCAAGGTTGTCTAAGTTCATGTTAACGTTACTACTCGATTCGGACGCCATGGTTGGTTCATCCTGGCGTGACATTTTCAGTTTCATTCGCCTTCTTCGCTGTCTTTCTCGGTTTAATCGACGGATTCTCTCAGGTCTACTTTCCAGGACAGATCCTTGAGTTTCTTCGGTAGTCGTTATCTCTTGCTGCACCTCTAAAACTCCCGAGTCGTCGTTGGGCTTGCTATTCATTTTGACTGTAGTATCGCATATCAAACCAGCACAAGAATAAACAGTAAGCGACGATTTCCTCGACGTCACGCGATAAAACCAAGCTCTTCTAACTCAAAAATACCCGTTAAAAACCAAACAAATGACTTCGAAATTAATATCAACAGCTAGTTTGGTTGTTGGGAGTGGATTTGCAGTTAAAAGAAGCGAGGAATGAAGCGTTTTTCAAGAATGAGGTAGCCATATTTGAACATCAGTCAATCAACTTAGACGACGAGAAACCGAGCCTCGTTCTGGCGTTACACGAGGCGCGCAGAATCCAAGGAATTTCTAACGTAATTTCAACCCAAATTTATCCAAAATTCACGCAAAAAAATCACCCAGAAAACCCAAATACCCCCTCAAAAAACAAAAAGCAAAATATTTAAGCATTCTTAAAGCATTTGAAGTCGTTATCGAATACGTATGAGTTAAAAATATAGCAGTGTGTAGGCCATGAATATAAATTACAGGTTTTTGGAGTGACGGGGGATCAATTTTCTTGGGAACGAGACTAGACTTTATTAATGTGACGATAAAAATGGCATAGAAAAATAGAAAGCGAAAAAACTCGAAAGCTGAAAGGGATAAAGCACACTAAAGTTTGTCTTTCGATTGAAAAATTTAGCATTAAGAGATATCGTTATTTGTATCAGAGGCTAATGTCACGAAATTTATATTCAAAAATAACAGCAGTGGTCACAAAATCTCTACACTAACAACAGGAAACCCATACTAAAATCTACGAAAAAAAAGTAGTTTATTATACAAGAATTAAAGCTTTTGCACCCAAAAAAAATATTTCCATTCGATTATTCATTCCTTTTCATAAAGAAGTATCTTTTCTTGCTAGCCTAAAACATATTTTCGACTCCCCTCCTCAAAGCTGTGTAGTATTTTTGAGTAACGCCCACTCATACGTCATACCGTGGTCTGCACACTCGAGTTATTTACAAACACGGATTTTTAAAACTACTTCCCGGCATGAGTTCAAGTTTATTAGCTGCTTCATTATAAGACTTCTAAAAGGAAATATAAATTTGAATTTCGAACAAAACGAATAAATTTTTTACATTCTCTTTTTTCCTGCCGGAAAGTTTTTTTTGCCTCAGGAACGCAAAATGAATAATGCGCATGCGCAAGAGACCAAAACACGCCCAGCGCCTCCCCCCATAGACATTCTATACTCTAAACAGACCTGGAAAGATCTCGTCAAGAATAGTAAAGATTATGCTCTACTTTTAGCTCATTTTATGCATTTAAGACTCAAAAATGTCAGTTAGAGGAACACCTAGGGGCTCGGACGAGAACTTAAGTGCTTCGTCGGATAGTTTTTGGGATGTTGGGAACTACAGAAGGACTGTAAAACGCATTGACGATGGAGCAAAGTTATGTGACGAGTTGATGAAGTTGGTAGCCGAGAGAGCTGAGATCGAAGCAAAGTACGCTAACAAGCTGAAAAACTGGGCTAAAAAATGGGAAGAAACTATCAAACTAGGCCCTGAATATAACACTATGGAGGAAGCAATGAAAGGAACAGTGAATGAAGCAAACTCTCGTTCAAACATTCATGTAAAGTGTAAGGAAGACTTGATGAATGATGTGTACGAGTTGGTGAAGAAGTGGAAAAACGAAAACTACCATAAGTCGTTATTCCAATGGAAAGAAACTAAAGATGCTGAAGATGGCTTTGCGAAAGCCCAGAAACCTTGGGCTAAATATCTAATGAAGGTAATGAGAGCAAAAAAGGCCTACCATGGGGCTACAAAAGCGAAAGAACAAGCTGAAAAACAAGTGAGCGATGCGAGTCACGACGTTAGTTTCCCGCAAGAAAAACTTCGAAAGCTCGAAGATGGAGTTGAAAAAAAGAAAGATGACATGGAGAAAGCTAAAGCTAAATATGAAAGACGACTTGAGGAAATAACTAATGAATACAACGATACATATGCAGAAGGAATGACCCGACAGTTTCAAAAGTGCCAAGAATTTGAAGAGAAAAGACTAGAATTTTTCAAAGAGGCTTTGATGAAATATCATCGTTGCTTGAATATTGCAGACAATCCTGAGTGAGTATTTATTTATTTTCTCTTATTTTAACCTATTAAAAATTAAATTTTGTTAACCAAATTTGTTCTATAACGGTGTGGTTAATCGTTGATAAAAATGGAGACTGATTGCCACGAGAAGGGCTCAAAACTACAGCGTCTTCACTCTTAATTTTCGATTTTACTCACTATAAGATGTATTTTAAATTAGTTTTTAAATCCAATCATTATGCATCAATGAACTTAAAGAATTTCCAAAAAATTTCAAGACTATAAATGATTCATCTATACGAATCTAACTTGGGTTTAAATTTTAAAATATGTCCTGAGGTAAAGAGAGCTCGCGGCACTGAATTTATTTAACAAATATGTGTGATTCAAAATATCAAGCTTGTTCACTATCAAAACTATAAATCCTGCATAAATAAATATCGCTCATAATCTGATCATCCTTGTAAATCCTAATGATAATTTATGAGTTTTATGATTAAATATTAATGTTAATTGTTTAAGTAATTAGTATTTTTGAACAAATATTCATCGTGTTATTGATAGACTGATTGTTGCGAAGTTTAGATTTCAGTATTGATTTTGAGATTTAAATCCTCGAAGGGTATGATTTACAGTAAAATATGTTTGTTAAAACTGATAAGTATTAATATTATCAATTATTCATTGCTAATTTGATTCAGGTTATAAGGAGTTGAAAATCTGTTACATTTGTGAAATGATTTGTTTTGATATTGCACGACAGAGTTAAAGCACAGATCAATTACCTATTTCAGGTTTTATCTGTGAGTAAGCCATTCCCTGACTTAGATCAGCCCAAAGGTTGTTTCAGGGTTCAATCTGTGAGTTGGCCATGCCCTGACTTAGATCAGCCCAGAGGTTGACTCAGGGTTCTATCCATGATTTAGCCATGCCCTGACTTAGTTCAGCCCAGAGGTAGTTTCAGGGTTCAATCTGTGAGTTAGCCATGTCCTGACTTAGATCAGCCCAGAGGTTGTTTCATGGTTCAATCTGTGAGTTAGCCATTCCCTGACTTAGATCAACCCAGAGGTTGTTTCAGGGTTCAATCTGTGAGTTAGCCATGCCCTGACTTAGATCAGCCCAGAGGTAGTTTCAGGGTTCAATCTGTGAGTTAGCCATGCACTGACTTAGATCAGCCCAGAGGTTGTTTCAGGGTTCAAATCGTGAGTTAGCCATGCACTGACTTAGATCAGCCCAGAGGTTGTTTCAAGGTATAAATAAAGTTTGAAGGTTTATAATTTGTTTATTGTTTTCCCCCCGCAAAAGTGAAATATGAGACTTCTAATTAGATCCCATGTACTGACATAAACCTATTAAAAAATTGAAATGAATAAACTTCATCCGTTATTTCACTTTCATTTGTTTAAAATTACAGTGACTGTAATGAATATGGCCTTTCAATTTCAATATTGTTGCATTAGGTTCAGAGTTCTTTCCTGTTAGCCCAAGCTATAGAGTATTCTTCATTAATCTGTCAGAATACTTAAATTTGATTGGATGAATGTTGAAATTAAAAACTACAGTGTGACATGTGCTAAAAATAAAATGATGAAAGTAGTAATACTGGGTCTTAAAGAGTCCTACCTAATGCCGAATATACGAATGTCAAACTTTGCATGAGCCAAACCTAATAAGCTCAGAGGACCCCCTTATTATTATCATGGGAGGTTCTTATATAGCGTGTTTGTACGACATCTCAATGCACTTTACATTTTTATGACCAGTGGAGGACTTTTATACACTGCATATTAAGACGCTATTAGCAGGCGTGCAGCTTACAATTATCAGTGAATAATAAGTAATTTGTTATTTATTGTTTTTAATGCATAGGCTCGTGTGAAGTTTGCATAAGGCTTGCTTTTGTGATAACACTGACTGTTGTTGATAATAAAATAATCACCATTGCAATCAACCATCATTATCATAATCATCACCCCTTTCATCCCTGCCCCTCTACGATCATCGTAAATCGTCCTTGCTTTACAAGGGTTAGCACTCGAATCGAAATTTAGAAGTTGATTTTTGTGGAGGGAGGAACACTGGAGAGCCCGGATGAAAAACCCTCGAGATAACAGGAGATAACCAACAAACAACTCTACTCACATACAACACCAAGCATGGTTGGACTTGGGTCGCATTGATAAGAAGCAAGCGCTCTCACCGCTATGCTACCTGTGCTTACCAATAATGACTTTTGCATGATTATTATTTAGTATGCGGGTAATTTTTATAATTCATTTAGTTAGTTAATTTTTGTAATTGCATCAACCAAGGCTACCCAAACAAATTTAAAAACTCACATTTTACCGCTGCATAACAGATAGATTTCTGAATTCTGGGTTTTAAGCTGTTTCTTGTTTATTTCTGGTCATACACACACTGTATGTAGTTGAATATATGATTTTAAAGAGGAAAATGTGAAAATTTGTAAAGATTCTATTGTTTTAAAATACTCAATTGTGATTGGCTAATTTGTATGAAAATTTGTCTGGGTGTCCTTGGTTGGTGTAGTCACACATTAAAAATGTTTGTCTATAAATAAAGACCTTACCTAATATGATGATTATTATTTCATCACAGGTTCTCAGGTATATTTGTTCAAATGAGTACGTCCTTTCAAATGGCCAGCAGTCTGCAAGATTTGGATTGGTGGTCAAGAAACCATGGGACAGCAATGCCACCCAACTGGCCAGTCTTTGAGGTTAGTATATACACACGCACTGGCGTTCAGATTTGTTGATGGCCTATACCCCACAAGGGGAGTAAAGGCTTAGGCTGCGTTCATAATGTATGGCAGGGGGGGCAGATGAAAATTTGAAATGTTCAGAATAATTCTTAACACCCCCCTTTAAAGTCATGCAAAAAGAATATGATTCTCCCGAAGCAAGGCTTGTTGCTTCTTCCAACAATTGTGCATCCCTCCCATCTTTCTGATAAAAATTTGTCTATCCCCCCTTTTCCTGCCAAAATTTTCCCGATGTCCCCTCAATTTTACCTGCTCCCCCCTCAGCCATACATTATGAACACAGCCTTAGGAGGTTACACACACACACATAAATGTATCTAGGTGAAATCTGTCTGAAATCTCTATCATTAACATTCATTGCGAGCATGTAAGCATATGCATATGGAATATGCACGCTATAAAGGTTCTCAGCTATGTTTCTTAAATGAGTATGTACTGAACATATGCATATGGAATATGCGCTTTATAAAAATAGTATTAAAGTTATTATCAACATTGTTATCATTATCTTGTCCATCACAGTAAGTACCAATGTCATTATCATTGTCATCACCATCATCATCATCATCACTATCGTCATCACCATCATCATCACCATCATCACCATCATCATCATCACCATCGTCATCACCATCACCATCATCATAATCATCACCATCATCACCATCATCATCATCATCACCATCATCATCACCATCATCATTAATCTAATACATTCTGTTTCCTGCTTAGAGCTTTAATTTTTTTCAACAAAAGAAAGAAAGAAAGAAAAGATTTTCATCTCTTCATTTATTTATAACTATATTAAACCTCCCTCTAGTGATAGTTTAGTTATGAGAGATGAGGCGGTAGGCTGCGTGGGATGGGCTCGGAAATCATATTAGAACATGCGTAATAGGTAAATTAGGAGCCTAATATTCAAGTAAATTACAAGCTCACTCATTACGCATGTTCTGATAGTTTAGTTATTTCATTATGTGAAATTATAGGAGTGCTTACCCTTTGAACCATCAACAACAAATTGTAGACATAAAACTGTGGCGCAGATATTCAACTTGTTGTTGCCACAGTCATGTGACTCACCGGTCATAGACAGATTGTTTTACGAGAACCTTGGTCCATGTGACAGTAAAGACAGTAATACTGAAGAAACTAGGCCATTAGACAGACAGTGTGAACTGGAATGTCACTCTCCTATACTAGGTAAACTATTGAATGATTTGTAGTTTTTGTAGGAGTAAGTTTTCAGTTAGGTGTCAGTGGAGTGTGATAGTTTGTCAGTAGGGTGTTGGTAGGTTGTAAGTAGGTAGTTGGTAGGTTGTAAGTAGGTTGTCAGTAGGGTGTTGGTGGGTGGTCAGTAGGGTGTTGGTAGGTTGTCAGTAGGGTGTTGGTGGGTGGTCAGTAGGGTGTTGGTAGGTTGTCAGTAGGGTGTTGATAGGTGGTCAGTAGGGTGTCGATAGGTTGTCAGTAGGGTGTTGTTAGATTGTAAGTACAGTGTGAGTAGATTGTCAGTAGGGTGTTGGTAAGTTTTCAGTAGGGCGTTGATAGTTTGTCAGTAGGATGTCGACATGTTATGAACAAGCTAAGTCAAGTGAATAACGACCTTCATGTACATTTTAGGAAATCAAGAAAAGCTTGAACATTATTACAGTTCAGTAACAGACTTAATTTTACCTGAAGGGTGCTTAGACACTACCAAGATAGACAGACAGACAGCTAGTCATCTGGTACAAGGTAGAATCATGGTCAGTAAAGTGTATTCAGTGACTAGTCTCAGTGAGTAGAGTATGTTAGCTCTTTCCCTGATGCTTTTTCTCCAGGTGCCCTGACTAAGATTTATATTTATACATTTTTATAGTATCTATTCATATTATAACTTAGAGGACCACAAGTTTGTTAGTGTATTTACACTATTAAGTCTACATCCTCTTTAAATAAAGTCTTCAGGGTTGTTCAGCCCAGAGGTTGTTTTAGGGTTTGATCTGTGAGTTAGCCGTGCCCTGACTTAGATCAGCCCAGAGGATGTTTTCTGGTATCGATAAAGTTATAAAAGGTTTGTTATAAGGACAACCATACTTCAGATGATGAAAAGTTACTTATCAATCTGTCTTGTTTTAGGAATATGATGAAAATCAAGTAGGACATAAAAGCAACCAGACGTCAAATGCTTACATCTCTAACGAGCCCCAGGCAACATCATACAATACCTACAACCCGACCCCACCTTCACCGCCGCCGTCATATAATCATGTCAATGAGCAGAACCCTTCAGCGCCTCCATATGAACAAGAACAACAAAAGTAAGTGTAAATCATACAATACCTATAATTCCACCTCACCTTTACCACCACCATCATATAACCATATTTATAGACCCCTTGCATCTGACAACTAATATTATTTTCCAGCCCATTTGGACACCAAGAGTCTGAAGAGTATGCCCCAGAACCAGACGACTGGGGTAATGAACCCCCCCAGGTCGACATGGACATAGGTGTACCTGTACGAGCCCTGTATGACTATGAAGGTGTAGAAGGGGATGAGTTATCATTTAAAGCTGGTGAGATCATAACAAAGCTCTCAGAAATGGATGACCAGGGCTGGTGCGAAGGACGCTTTCAAGGCAAGCTGGGGTTATTCCCTGCCGATTACGTAGAACCTGTTTAGATCTATCAAATTCTTTATGCTTAATCTATTTTTTTAAATTGTGTGTTGGGTATATGGTACAAGTAGTTGTACCTTCAGGAGCAGAGGGCTGCCTCTTGACTTCTACATGTGCCTAAGGCCTGTTCTAGATGCCACTCCAGGGCTTAACCTAATAAAATTAAGTTGGACTAAATCAACTTCAGAAAAATGACTTCAGTCAGAAAACTCAGTGGTAAACTCTGGATGATATCAGGGGGGTGGCTGTTACCTTGAAAGCCGCTAGCACATAGTTTCTTCTATAGATTTGACATCAATTTTTATTTTTAAAACATCAAATAGGTAAAGCTAGGCAGTCAATCCACTTACATAATTGTGGTGAAGCTCGTTCACTTTTCTACAGGAATGAAAGAGAAATATTTTCAGTTATCATAACTTATGCGTTACATTTGGTATAGGGAAAAGTGGCATCTGAATCAGTTGCTGCCCTAATGTTGCAAAATACTACAAACCCTTCCAAACTTAGCTGGCTTTGTTGTAGTTAATTCAATCTTCTGTATCAGAGGGATTCTCATATTGCTCTTTGGTCAGACTTTAACCCTTTTGCTACTAAAAAGTCAAAAACAGACCAAAACAGGCCGAAAATTATCATTATTTTTCATCAGCCTGTGTCCACCCAAGAAAATACCCTACTGTAACCCATTGTTCAGTTGTCATACTCAGGGCTGTAACCAGAAATTTTACAGGGAGGGTGCACATCGAATAAAATCGGGCCATTGATCGTTTTTTTCATAACCAACTTAGTGGCGTAACCAGGGATCTTGCAAGGAGGTGCACATGCTACAGGCAATAATTTGCAGAACCAAAAAGAAAAAAAGGTAACCAAAAGAAAGCAGAACCAAAAAAAAAAAGAGATGGAGGAGCAGACCTTAAGCTTTTATGGGGGGGTGCACATGCTCCCCCCTGGTTACGGCCCTGATACTTGAGGTATTATTCAATCAAAGTCCGGAAACTTCACATAAATGATTGTGAGCACAATTTTTGGTCAACTTTCTGAATAGCTCTAGGAACACAGGCAGAATAATGAGGTTGGACCTTAGTAGTCAAAGGGTTAACTCAACATCTCCTGCTACCAATTCTCTGTCACTCAGGGTTACCATTGATTTTGTATAGAGTGTTCATGAGTTACAATGAAGGCTGATGTAATTTCAAAGTCTTTCTATTGTTGAACTTGTGCATTCTTTACTTTGGATGCTGATACAAGGCTAACCCTGAGTAAATGAGTCAGTAATCAAGAAACACAGCTGTGTTTCAAGAATTGGAAAAAGGTCTACAGTCAATTCAAAAAATGTTGTCGTCGACCGGCTCAAGCCTACGCAACTGGACTGAAAGGAATATTGGTAAAAATCACTGAAGCAGTTAAATATTCGTTCTGAATTAATTGTTCCCGCTAGTAATAAGATAATAATGGCGAGAAACAATCCATCAAATGCATGTCTTTGGGTTTAGGGAAAGAAAAACAAAGTAGTTATGATTCAGTTCACAATTTTGAAAATATAAAGGCATTAAAAAAAACGTCTCCTTCAACGCTTCCCGCTCGCCTACGAAGGTTCGTGCTGTAAACCAGGCATAACTAGTCAGATAAAATTATGGAGTCAACTTGGCTTCAATGATTGCTACCCAGAGTTCCTTTCGGTCTAGTTGGGTAGGCTTGAGTTGGTTGACGACAAAATTTTTTGAATTCACTGTATATTTATGTAACTTGTGGAGTGGCATCTGGTTTGCTGTTTGGGGGCTTGAGACCATTTACTAAATACATAAGATCCTTTCAGCCTTAGAGATTCTTAGCAATGTCATGTAAATTGAGATCAAAGAGAATTTTGGTCGCAAAATAACATATTTTCATTGAATCCCTCTTGGCCTTGATAATTATTACTAGAAATCTCTTGAGAGAGAATTAATTGATACAGATACACTTATTTCAATAAAGTTACTCACCTGAAAAGCTACAAAGCTGAGACCAACAAGGATTATAGGTAGTTACGTTTTACATGTTTCAACTGCTTTAATAACTATTGAGGGATTTTAGATCTTTTACCATTACAGTCTCACCTCTTCTGAGCATCCTCAAGCTGCAAATTGTATCAAAAGCTTACGTTTGATATTTAAAATATTCTCATGACCCTCAGTGATATCAGCTTTCTAGTTTTTTTGGTGACTAACTTTTTTGAAATAAGTATATATTCCTCCAAATATGTACATTATATCTTTTCAATTATTAGTGAAGCTACTTTTCCACACATTCCATGAATTATTCAGATGATTTTTATCATAAATGTATTGTTACTGTAGATGTGGGTGCATTGAAGATAGATAGGTAAAATTGATAGATATGTAGATTTATAGCCAGCAATTTTTTATGAAATGAAGAAAAGATTTCCACTCTTGACCAATTGAAAACCTGAACAATACAAGTTATCCAATCACAGAAAAGTTATTTATGGTATCTTGGTTCTCAATTGGCTTCCACTCTGAACCAATCAGAAAGCAGAATAATACACAATATCCAATCACAGGAAAGCCATTTATGGTATCTTGGCTCTCAATTGGCTTCCACTCTGAACCAATCAGGAAGTAGAATAATACACATTATCCAATCACAGGAAAGCCATTCATGGTATCTTGGCTCTCAATTGGCTTCCACTCTGAACCAATGAGAGAGAATGCGATAATGAGACAATGCGATATTTTATCAAAAGAATTCCATTATCTTTAAGGGGTATTTTTATAAATTTCTGAAGTGCATATACCCAATACTCTTACCCCAGAGTCCCCAACCCCCAACGTGTTGGTCACATTGTACCTCATGATACCAAGAAATGCAGAAATTCGAAATTTCATTTATCAACACTGTAAAAGATAGCAAACCTCTGATTTTTACCCCTAATAGATACCACGATTAGACCGTTGGAAATTTGATTAGCCAAAATCAGGGCTTAGGTGCACTTTAAAGGCCTTGTTTATTCATGATTGTTTAGTTGTATACCCATAATTTCTTGAAATTATTGCCCATCTCATCTGGCTCTGTCAACCTTTTGTGAAATAGGTGTATACAAGATTGCAAATCAACAATACTTTATAATAATTAGATCTTATTAACCGAGCGGGAGGTCTGTACGGGATAATCTTGACCGAGGTCAAGATTATCCCGTACAGACTGACCAAACTCGGTTGATAAGAGTTTTATTATATGACCAATATATCAATTTGGGGGGAAAATGTTTTCGCCGTAAGATTAATATGCGATCTGACCGTTTAATACTTGAGAATCTAGACCAGTTCGCGATGCGATCTATCCAATCAGAGTGCTCGATTTGCTAGTGTCCAGGCTCTAAGATTCACGGTCATATAATAATTGTAAATATTGACAGTACTGGAGTATATACCATATATCAGTGAAAAACTTCGTAAGAAATTGCACAAATTTGCACAAATTAGCAAGTTCAGTAGATCTCAGTAGACCTGACATCTTGATAATAATTGGCTTTGATCATTATCAAAGGTATCTATTCAAAGATATCTAAGGAACTTTAATGTGTACTTCCAGAAATCATCCATACCCACCCCACAGAGGAATTTGGAATTTCTGAAGAGTATGGGGGTCAGAGAAAGAACAAAAACTACAGGGATTGTATGGAAGAAAATTGGAATTTCCAGGGGGTAGGGGGGTGTCTTAAAAAAATTCCTCCATGAGGAGGGAATGGATAATTTTTGAAACTACACAATTAACAAGACAATGCGACATAGGCAGTTGTGAAATTCAGATGTGAAATTCACAAATCTATACAATTTTCTTAGTTACCATTTTTACGGATGTATGGTTTGCACTTTATAGAACTAGAACTAACTTGGACTACGACTTCTTGATTTATGGGGCTAGGGCTATTTAAGGGACCAAAACATTTGCCAATGAGATGAAGTTTAATTATGATAATTAAACAATTATTGAATGAGGTTGAGCATGGTATCATAAATTATCAAGACCAAGGTTTGTGTTATCTGCTGAAGCGGAAGGCCGAGGCGAATAACACAGACCTGAGGCCTTGATAATTTATGATATCATGCGAAAACCGAATACAATAATTATTTTATTATACATGTTGTCAATTGAGAAAGCTACCAAGCTGGAGACAGTAGTGATAAAAGGGTGAGAAGATGAAAAAACGGACGCCAGTCCTTCGTCAGAGTAAAAAAGCTAGAGACATGCTGATCAACCATCTCATTTCGAATGGCAAAGCTACCAAGTAGTGACCTTGAGTAAACTTGACAGGATAAATCTATAACCTACAAAACATTTTTGCCAATAATAGACTTATCCTGTTAAGCTTGCACACTATTGAAAATTGTCTTTGTTTTCAGCCAATCAGAATTGAGATAGTGAGTAAAATGTATAATAACAGCAATATTGTTTTCGTGATTGCTATTTTTATTATCATAGTAGATAGTGATGTACAGTGTGATAAGATAAATGTCACTAAGCACAAAAGAATGCTGATTAAAAATAACCTATATTTCTTAATCTAATGATTTGTAAAGAATTGTTGATTTTTTGGGTAGATTTATAAATTTATTTTCTGTCCAAGATTTTGGTGCATTCTTGTAAATCTTTATTCATTCTATTAAAGACCCCTTGCCGCTTACCATGATGCATCACAATTTGTTTACATTTTCAATCGTGTCACCACTGAAAAAACAATTCCAACATTTTGAATAAACTCTTAAAAGAACGTAAAAAAATCATTTTTGTGCCTTAGTGCTATGTCGGAAAAGGATTTAATATGAAGTTATTATTCAATATATGAATCATTGAATTTCATGGACCACGAAATTCATCTGTGACCGCGGTGCATCACGGTAAGTGGCAATGGGTCTTTTTTTATACCCTACAATTCATCAGATATTTCTATAATAATCAAAAATGTGTCATCATGTATTATTTGAGTTTATTCAGTCGATGTTTTTCATGACCAGAATCAAGATATGGTGACTAAATTGAATAACTATGATATCTTCAAATGTAAAAATAACACCATTAGTAAGAATTCTTAGGAATCACATTAAATAGGTAACAAGATGCTCTAGGAGTGTGCACTGGGTTGCCCAATGTGTGGGTATGCTAGAGCTTATTTAACACCTAACTTTTGTTATGTACTGCTATTTAATGATCAATCTTTATTCAGGAAAGCCTAATCCACAAGCGTGTTAGGGTCCTGTAAATATATACTAATGAAAAGACTAATAGAAGATAACTATATTAAGAAGGATAAGTTAAAATATAGGACTATAAAACATATACAAATATATAACAATACTAAAATACACCTCCCTCTACACATCCCCAAACAATAAGTTAAATAATATATTATTAATCATTGTGAAGCTCAAATAAGATTTTAAAATTATACAAGTGAATAGTGAAATAAGCACTAAATATAAAAAGAATCTAAGACAAAGCGTTTCTAATAAAATTCTTAAAAGTAGAAATATCCTTAGCTTCACGTATTTTATCATTGAGGACATTCCAGTCATTACTGGCAAAATTACCTGAGGTCCAGAGTCCCCACTTATGACATGCTACAGATTTCCTTATATTATGTTTAGATCTTGTATTATATTTATGAACATCATGAGCATGTAAAAATGTCAAACTTATGAGAAAAAAAGATTATTTTTACATAAATTTTGTAAATAAAAATCAAATGGTGCATTTCCTTCTTAACTTAAAGTTTTTATCCATGAAAGTTTTTTTTATTTTTTACTTTGGAACATTTTAGGCGTATTTTTTTCCAGAACTTCCAAACACTGCTGATGCTGTTTTGTAGACGGAGAAAACAACTTTGTGTTACTTACATCACTAAATTTCAATATACAGTACTCTCCCTAAGTTTCATTTAATTATTGATTATATTCTTCAAATATAGAGTACAAACACTAAGTGTGCTAAATTATGCTAATTCTATTGTTTTCTATTGTTTGATTACCACTATTTACTACTAAATGGTGCAAAGTGTTGCACACTTTTAGTGTTTGTACTCTAGTATAGTTTCTTAAAATATCCAAAACAGTGAAGTGAAATGAAAAGGTTAGTAAACGGATTCAAAACTTAGCAAAAACGTATAATACCTCATAGAATTTAACGATATCTTCATGTATGTATCTTATTAGCTAAAAAGACTGAAAGCCATATTTTCCTTTAGGCTCTACTAATCCATGCGATTGAAGCCAGAATACTGCCGACTAAAAGCTGTAATAATTCTAATAAATATCTATATTACGATCCTAGAAATCTTCTTTTACTGCTCAATTATATTACTTCTAAAGCCCGGGGTTACATCCTCAGTTGCGAAGCCAGTATGTGAGCCATTAATCTATGAACATGTCATTCAAATCCATATATGGTACTCTTGCGCAACTTTGCACTTTTCCCAAGATGAATCTATGAATCCTGAATAGACCCTTTTGGAGTTCCAAATTACCACTGTGTTTCTTGATTACAGACTCATTTACTCAGGCTTAGCCTCGAATCAGTGTCTAATTACTCGCAAATACCAACAGTAAAGTAAAGAATGCGCAACTTCAACTTCAACTTTAACAACTTTTGTTTGTTTGAACTCCGCTGATTATTTTTTGGCTGTTCTCGGTTCACTAGTTATCAATTTTTACTACTATAACTGTATTAATTTTCCAAGACAATCCTCTATTGATTTATATCGTTAGTCAAAAGGAAATGCCTGGCATGGGACCTAAAGTCCCGTTCGCACTTTCCTCTTTGGGTAGCATGTTGGTTCTATAATTTTCCTTCTTGATTGATACCTAATAAAAGTTGTAAAAGTTAATACGAACACTTTGAAACTTTATATGTTAAGTGTATGCTACTTTGAAACTTGACGGACCTTGACTGGAACACAAATATTCTGCACAAAACCGAGGCTAAGCCTGAGTGAAAAGTCTGTAATCCGAAGAAACACAGCAGTAATTTGGAACTCGAAAAGGGTCTAATGAATGAGAAGAATGTGTAATTTATTGTTTATCATACACTCACCAAAATTGAGCAACTTAATTGGTACTCTACAGAGTACAATTTGGGATTTAATTGTACTCCTCTTGTCCAAACAGAATAGAGTAATTTTGTCGAGTGTAATATAACATAATGAACAGAATATTACATGGCCGATATGTCGCTGTCATGCAGGTCATCATCATTGCTATCATGCAGGTCATCATTGTCGCTCTCATGTAGTTCATCAACATCCCTGTCATGCAGAACATCATCATCATCCCTGTCATGTAGGTCATCAACATCCCTGTCATGCAGAACATCATCATCATCCCTGTCATGTAGGTCATCAACATCCCTGTCATGCAGAACCATCATCATCCCTGTCATGTAGGTCTTCATCATCATCCCTGAAAGATATTTTTTTCAATCTCTGGAATCACTGGAACCCTTTCTTGCATTTGCACTACTTTGCAACACTTAAAGACGTCTTCCTCACAAATGTGTATAAGGTGTTTTCCCAAGCCATCCACAACCATTCTGAACACCATTTGCTTGTGTGGTGAAGTGACATTAGTAGAGGTCTGCACAGTAGGAAAATGACCATAGACATAGCGACAATTGTCAAAGATAAAGAGATTTGAAAACATTTGTCTCTTTTTGGCAGTGTACTCTAATCTTAAAAGCTTTTCTAATACAGGAAATGATGGATGTGCCATTTGACCATAAAGTAGAGTAGCTATCATGCGTGTAGTAACATCTTTATTTGGCACATCAGCAAATTGAGAAAATATGCTATCTTCTCCATCTCCACCGAGAGATTGCATGAATTTTCTCAGACAGTTTTTGAAATCTTCATTGGAACACTCGTCTATAAAAACAATCCAATTTGTCAAGAGATGGATCATCAACAACAACGAAATCTTCTGGTTTTTTAAATTAGTTGATTCCCAGTCTGGGAATACTTCACTAACCCATGTCTTGCAGAAAGGATTACTGGATGATTGTACATGTAGACTGTGTCCTAGTTTTCCTAAGTATGTTTGAGGTTGAGCTTCATGGACTGATAAGTCTTGGACGATTTTATGCTTATCTTGTTTCTTTGATTTCTGTTTTTTCAATAATTTGTCTAACTGCAATTGCCGTTCTTGATTTTCCTTCTTTCCTTGTGCTATCAGCTGGTCTATTTCTAATTCTTGTATCAATTGCATCCTCATTTCTCTTTTTCTCTCAAAGCTTTCTTCAATCAGTATATTTAATTGAAGCCACGAATTTAGGCAGTTGAATTGTGCCATCATACGCCTAATAAGAACTTCCTCTCCTTGAATCGTTTTATTCAGTATATCAAATTCTTCTCCAATTTCTTGTATTGACGATTCTAATCTTTTCAGCTCATCTATTAATGACTTCGAAGTTGACTCTCCCTCCACCATCAATCCTGGTAACAATTCCTCTATAGCCTTAAGTAAGTCCTCTTTCTTCACAAAACTTTGTTCCAATAAGGAATTCCTCTTAGAGTTAAGCATTCTGTGAGCGGGAATATACATGTAAGCTGTGTCAAGAATTTGATAAAAAATATACTCGCTGTAATTTTCCTCGTCGGCTCTCTTCTTTAGAAACTCTTCATTTTGATGAGGAATCTTATGTGCAACGGAGGTGTTTACAAGTCTGTACTTCAAATATTCTACTGATAATTCCCTTAAATGTTTCCTTTCGAGGTCTTGAGCAGCTCCTTCAGCCTGCTTGGGAGGGAACGAAAAGGTCGTGATCAAAGCACCTGGTGATGTTAGCTTGTTGTAGAGAAAGACATAGCCGATGACCTTCAATGTTTCCTGTTTTTCAGATGGCAGTGTACCACAAGCATCGAAGTATATGATATCAAACTTTTGTTCAAAATCACGTAGAAAGTCAAGTAAATTTCCTTCGAAAACCGTTTGGCATTTTCTGGGATTGATTGATATTCTCCAAGGCTTTTTTTAATACATTAGCATCTTTCTCGATCGCCCACATATTCTGAGGAAGGACGCCATTCTCAACAAAAACATTGAAGTCATTTAAGGGGTTGTCTCCTGCTAGATAACACACATGAAGGTCTGAAGGTTTCTTTTCTTGAAAGTTACTTTTGTGGAAAGCTTCCCAGTCTTTGATTTCGTCTTCGATCTCAGTAACTTCTTGTTCGTTGAAGGAAGATGATGCCCCACTTACAGTGAAATTCTTCCCACGCTTTTCGAACATGATCGCGATTAACACAAGTCGAGGTTTTTCTTTCTGTTGTGAGGGATTTTACGGCTTGTTCAATAAGTCTCCTTCGACATTCTATCTTTTCTTCTTGATTATAATTGGATTGTCCTTGAGAAGAATCCATTCTTTGATCACACTTTGAAGACTAAAGCGAAAGCGAAAGTATAACGCGCTAGGGGGCTTGCTCCTTCTGAAACTTTTACGTCACGAAAGTCTTGTACAAGGAACTATGGGATACGCTCGGGGTAAACAAACAAAATGGCGGAGTGTCTTGTATAATGTTTTGGTTTTAGTAGTCTCTCGTACTCCATTTTTTCACGTTTTTGCTTTTTTTTAATCAAATGGTAAATGTTAACTGTTATGTTTCTGGTTGCGTGTCCAATAACCGTTCGTATCAGTATTTAAAGTTTTACAAACTACCCAAAGACAAGGCAAGAAGACGAAGGTGGAAAAAGTTGACACGAAATACGCGAGAAACAGATTCACAATGGACCTGTCTGTGTCGACTCCACTTCCAAGGTGGCTGGAAAAAAGAATTTTATTCTGATCCTTCAGTATTTCCTTGGAGTCCGGAATGGCCTGATGTTGTGACAAGATACAACAACTACGTAACGGAACGTTTTTCGCTGGCCCAAGGTACAGACCATGGATATGCCAAAGCTCCAAAGCTGATGAAAGTTCCAGCAATTTTCAAGAAGTTTGTCCGTCATTCCAACACCTCTAAACGTGCCTTAAAAAGTGTAAGTATTTTGTAGACATACAGTATTTTTTTAAATTTTGTTTGAGGCTTTCATGTAAACAAACTTTTGAATTTAACATACACCCGGCATTACATTACATTTTCAGCTCGAGAAAAGTGAAGAAACGTCTACCCTCCCCAACACAGATCAGGAATCAGATCAAACACATTGCCCAGATCTAGAAGAAACTCCGATTGCCTTATCCAAGAATGGCGAAGTTGACTTAAGAGATGTAACGTTTAAAGACACGTCCACAACGATGAAGGTGTGTCTATATATATACAATATACATTCTTATATGAAAATTCAAATACGTTAAAATTAGACTCCCCTGCTGCTAAATTATACTTAAAAACTTGACTATTAAAAAACAATTCTTAAAACGTTCTGTATTTATCTTAGGCCTTGCCAAGGATTGTGTGCGCAGCTTCCTAGAGTACTCTTTAGCTTTTGGAAGGAAATTGGATATAACAGATGTAATGAATTATGTTAAATCTTAGCATAGAGTATGCGGTCACACTGTTCTAAAATATCTAAAATACCTTTAGCATCTAGTTAGAAAACATTGCATAACATTAAGATCTGACGGACTTGCTTCATAAACAGACAGTGCGTAAGTAAATTTAGTAAGTACAAGTGACTTAAATAAGTGATCTAATTCTAGTGGTGTGTAACCCTCCTTCCCTAAATATGTAATAATATATTAACACCTATTTGCTTCCCATAATTTTGTTTTAACATGAGCAGAGTACTTGCAATTGCTTTGTAAAACAATAATAATAATATGTTTTCGTATTCTTATTTTTTAGGTTGCATATTATCCTGATACCTACTTACTCACTAGGAATGAGTTGCAATCCTTGCTGTCCTGTATTGAAGAAAAACTAGATAAAGGAAGTCCAGATGCTTCACAGCTACTAGCCCTTCTAAAGGTTGTCATCAAGTTATTAAGAAATGTCCAAGAGCAGTTAGATGCAGTGATGGAATTGCGGGAATGGGATAAGTTTCTACTCAGGCGCTTTGAGGGTTCTGATGAGGATATTAAGTTTTGGACAGGATTCCCAAGTTTTTCCAGCCTAATTTACTTCTTTAATGGTTTCATACTCCCTAATGAGTCCCATATGAAGTACTGGGGTGCAAATAATACTGGTTTGAAAAGGGAATTCAAGGCAGGCACAGTTCGACAGCTTTCTGCTGTAGATGAATTATTTCTCACACTCATCAAGTTGAAGCGAGCTAGTGCAAATGAAGACCTGGCAGAAAGATAGACATGTTTCAAGTAGACATGTTTCATCCATTGTCATAACATGGGTTAACCTTATGGCAGCTGTTTTCCGGAAAACAGACACTTGGCTTAGTAGGAAAAAAGTAAGGAAATTGATGCCAAGTTGCTTCAAACCACTATATTCTGATGTAAGAATTATTGTGGACTGCACAGAAATGGAAATAGAACGTCCTTCTGATCTTGAGATTCAATGTGCAACATATTCATCATACAAAAGTAGAAATACAGTTAAAAGCCTTGTTGGTTTGTCTCCTACAGGAGTGACAACATTTGTATCTCCCTTGATGGAAGGAAGTGTCAGTGACAATGACATAACTGTTCAAAGTGGTTTGCTTGCCAAACTTCAGAAAGGGGATGCAATCATGGCAGACAGAGGCTGGACAAACAAGTCAACACTTCTCAAGCATGGGATTAGACTAGTTGTTCCAGAATTTCTGATGGATAAAAATCAGTTTCTTATTCCTGATCTTGTAAAGTCAGTTTCTTTAGCACGGTTGCGTATTCATGTAGAGAGATGCATTGGTAGAATCAAACAATGGAATATTTTAACCAACCGAATACCATTGACGTACTGGAATAATTTGAATGATATTTGGTTTGTGTGTGGAAATTTGCCATTGTTTTGGCCCCCAATCATTGATGTTGAGACAGATAGTGATCATAGCAACAGTAAAGGATCATGAAGCAATTAAATACTCCATATTACTATATATTATTATGATAGATGTGTTGATCATCACAGTGAATGAGCGATCTAAGCGAACGCTGTTAAGAAAGACTTGAAAAATGATTTCAAGCTTCAACGGGAATCGAACCCATGACCTCCGCGATGCCGGTGCGCACCACTGGCATCGAGGAGGTCATGGGTTCGAAACCAGGAAATAGGATTTTAGAATCAGGACAAATACACAGAATGATACTAAAACTCGGAAACAAAAAAAAACTTTACGTCATTTCCTAAAACCTGGAAAGAAAAGAACGGAAAAGAAAGAAAAAAGGAGAGGAAAAGAAAGTAGAAAATGACATTTTAGAATTGTCCAATTTTTAGTTTTAAGATTATATTTTTAGACTAATAACACGTTCACTTAAGAGATCCGGAAATCCAGAATCCGGAACGGAATATAACATTTTTTCTCGAGCATTCAGGAGTAAAAGATAATATAGGTAAGTTGTAGTGCTTGGGAACGAGGTTATTCCGGGCGAAAGCCCTTGGAATTAAATTCGGAAAAATTAATTTCCGACCTCGCTGGGATTCGAACCCACGACCTTCGGAATTGTACTACCGATGCTCTACCAGCTGAGCTAGAGGTCAGACTGAGAGCAGGCCGGGGTGAAATAGATGTTAGGTCGCGGTAATTATGATGCAAAGATGAGAGTATGTGGACCGCGTGGCACTAATGAAAATAGTAGAAGATAATATAGGTAAGTTGTAGTGCTTGTAGTGCATTCAGGAGTAAATTTTTTAAATGCCTTATTACTCGTCTCAGGTCAAAATACCAAAAAAATCACTTTACTCACGATTAGAACATTGTTTAACTTCTCAATTTTTACTTTTCGACGTTTTATTTTATATAGCACATGGTTTAAATATTTTTTGAAAGTTATTTATACTTGATGACGTACCAAAGTAACTTGGTAATAAAAAAATTTTCGCCAACATAAATTTATTGGAAAATAATACAATTTCACAGATTTAAAGCCAAGACAATCCAAAAAAGTCTTTGAACAATCAAGTTCATACACATTTTTGCAAAGGCTCGCGCGGCACTCGATTGGTTTTTCTCGCTTTTCTCGGAAATAAAGTCATATTTCAAAGAACGAAGTATACCACGATTTGTTTTGGCTATATGTCTACCTTATACTTGAATATTAGCGAAATCGATTTTTTGACTGTGGCCAACAAATTTCGGATTTTGTTTGATTTTTGCTGACATCTACTCTAAATATAATCTCTCTTGCATCCGTTTTTTAGTGTCGGTCGTCACGGATGCGAGGGAGACTACATTAAATAATGGAGCCTGAAAAAGGCTGAATTAATCGCACTCATATTCTCACAACCATCAAAAAATTGAAACAATGTCGCGCGATTTCGTTGCCCGTTAGCCGAACGTACCCCACTGAACAAAACTGAACGTCTGGGCTAAAAAATCTTCGAAATAAAAATTGAACAGTACTAACTCTAAGCTCCTATGCTGTCGCTGACGGTCTTTAACTTCGCTTTTTGTGGTTTTATTAAAACTCGTCATTTTTTCTTTCCTTTCTTCTTTCTTTTAGTTTATTTCATTTGCATTCATTTCTCATTTTGTTTTGCAAGTTTCCCTAACCTAACCGTAACGTAGTATTCCCTTAGCTGTCAAAATTTCATAAATTCAGTATTTTATGCGTCGTATGAATGAAACAGGGTAGCGGTGAAACGTAACCATTTTCAACAATATCTTCCCTGCGATCATATATCAATCTAATACCGCGTTTCTCTTTTGCCAAAGACGAACTAATGTATCGACCCGCCTTGCGTGAAAGCCATCTTTTATTTATGTTAAACATTAATTAACATTTACAATCGATTGATTGACTTGTATATAGTTAAGGTCCGCTGCCTGTTTGATCTCTTTTCCTCTGGGCTGTAATGATGGACGGCAAGGCTGATCTGGTAGCTCCTTTGAATCAAGAATCCCTTACTCCTCAACTAAACAAGGTAGCTTTAGTAAAAGCCATTTCTTTGTGTTTTGAGTACTTTAGTCTTGATCCTGTATTGTGTTTATTCTAATGTTTGACAAGCTTAATGAGCTCCACATGCAAGGACTACAGATACATCTTGCAAACGATGCAAAAATTGCTCTTCTTACACGTGCAAACTCATCTAAAACAAACCTTATATTTAAGCAGCATTTTTAGATAACTTTTACTACAAATTTCTCCAAAGATGGTTTCAAATTTATGGAATTTTTAGGTCTTTTCTTCTCGTCCATCAACGCCACGTGCTAAGGACATTGCCTGAATGACACGAGGGAGGGGTCCCTAGGGCAAACCTGCTCAACCGTGAATCAGAAAACTATCCTAGAGTTTATAGTAACCAAGTAAACAAAGAGATATGGAGGAATCTGTGGAATTTGACCTTCAACCCTGATATAATACGAATCCATGGCATATGTCGATTTAATTAATAGCAGGGCTCCACTGAAACGGATGTTACAGTAACACAATGGTTATAACGACATGCACACATAACATATACATATCATTTTCGTAAAATCTGAGACCCAATGAGTGCATTAACTGGATTAAAACTTGGTTGTTTTCATAGTCATTTCATCACCTAACTCTTTCATACTTGCAAGGTCTCCTTTACCTATTGTTTTCACGTTTAGATAGCTACTCTACTGAAGAAACTAGAAGTATCTAGGGTTTTTACATCATTTGTTTATTCATATTTACAACTGCATGCTTGCATTTTGTCCAGCATCTTAGAGTTGTGTGACTTCACGTGTAAATATAAGTGATTATTACCCTGAACTAGCTGTCAAAAATTGGTCATGAAATATCTGTAAGAGGCCGTTTTGAGCATGTTTGCACTTCTACAATTGCTCAGGGTTGGCCTCGATTTTGTGCAGAATATTCGTGTGTTCCAGTGAAGGTGGAATTTCAAAGTGTTTGTATTGATGAAGTTGTGTATGTATTCTTTACTTTACCATTGATATTCATGAATGTTTAGACACTGTTACAAGGTTTTATAACTCTGAGTGAATTTGTATGTAATTTAATAAGGAAACACAGCGGTATAATGAGTGAATTTGTTCAAATTTGAAAAAAAAAATCGTATTAGTTTTAATTTAATTGTATTTAATCAAGAAACATAGCGGTATAATGAGTAAATTTGTCCAAATTTGAAAATGGTTTATACGGGCTAGTATACCTTTCATATTAAAACACTCACAAAGCCACATCAACAGCAGTGACATCAATTTTTCCATTCAGAAATTACATCATATTTTTGGACATTTTGTAAATGATACGACTACTATGGAAACCACCAAATCATGGTTTCGCCAGAAAAATATGTATGATTGCTAACAAACAATCCTGTTTATGTCTCAAAACATCATACAAATTAATGTCTATGCTTCTTAGCGGCAGTTTGATAAAAGAACATATGTGAGAGCAAACTAGGGGCCTTTTTAAGCAACATTTCATAAAATCACAGGGGCGGCGGAACCGGGGGTCCTTTCACCCCAAAAAATATTGGTTCTTAGTCATTGTTTTACGGCGCATGCATCTGCAATCAAACAAAACATTGTCATTATCATATAGCGCTAAATATAATATTCAGTGCCCCCCAAAGATTTTGCAGTGCCCCCCTGAAGATTTTTAGCTTCCGCTGCCCCTGAATCATAAAGCTAAACCAAAGCAAATTTGAAATAAATTTAAAATATGAAAATAAAATAAAATGTATTTTGTAAAATATTAAATATTAAATATTTTATAAAATAAAATATAATGTAATTATATGGAGAATACAAGCATATTTAAGTGCCTAGAAAATTTTTAAAACCTTCCTAATATGTTGATGTTTTTGGGGGAATCCATCATGTATTTTTCCAACAAAACCACGGTTTGATGAATTCTTTGTGTATATTTTTCCATTTCCTTTTTTTATTTTTATCCACCCACCTCTCCCCCAATAACGTGATATACTGCTCTCTCAATGAACAGCAGAACTTTCAAAGGCTAATCTATTAACTCTGTTTTGTTTTTCATTAGTTTTTCCATTTTCCTCATTCCATTTTCTCCCATTTAATCTGTTTAGATTTCTGCAGAGGTTACAAGTCCCAAAAGACCATCCAAAGCCAAAAGAAGATTAAATTTCTGTGATAGTTATGTAAAGAAAAAGAGAAAACCCAAGTCACAAACAAAAACACTTGAGACAGCAAAGAAGCAAAAGGTTGATGTGCCAGTCCAAAAAAATGATGGCTTTGCAATACCTGATGAATGCAGTATCAAGGTACTTCTATTTTTGCTGGCATTGCCGACTCTTGAAATATGCGCATAGCCTCAAATCCAGAGTGATTCCTGATGCCCACAACCTATAGAACAATGAAATAGTCCCTTTCAAGGTTCCCTGTCAGAGGCTGTAGAAGTTAATAGCCATTTGTTAGCAAACCTATGGCACTATCATTTCATTATGAATTTGGAATTTAGAAGTTCTTATTTCCCAGGGGATTTTTTTACTTTCAAAACTCATTTAAACAACCTTCTTACTGTTGAGTGAAGCTGTTAACAGTGTACTTGCAAAGCATCATGGATACATTCTAAATAGTCCCCTTCACAGTTCCTGGCACTATCTTGAAAGGTCAGCCATGCCTTTGCATCGACGCGAGACGAACAATGAACTTGGAATGATAGAGACCTTTATTTAACTACTTGGACAATTATTCACATGTGTCTATCATTGCAAACTCACTGTTTGTCCCGCTTCAATACAATAAGGCATGGCTACCTTTCAAGATGCATGGTACAGGGAACTGTGAAGGAGACTATTAAGTGGGAAGCATGGGTGGCGTAGCGGTGTGAGGGCTTGCCTCTCATCAATGCGACCCCAGTTAGAGTTCCCCCGGGTTTGGTGTTGTATATGAGTAGAGTTGTTTGTTGGTTCTCTCCTGTGCTTCGAGGGTTTTCCGGATTCTCCGGTTTTCCTCCCTCTGCAAGAATCAACTATTAAATTCCAATTCGATCTTGGAATGAGGGCACAGGTTTGTTAGCCACTGGCTATTAAGTGCTACCCTCGTGAAAAAAGGACGTTATTTTAAGTACCGATCTGTTTTAGCATCACCGTACTCACACCATAGTTTTCTAAATATTTCTAGGTTGAAGCACCAGTTAGCTTCTCAACTGGTGATCTAGTGTGGGCCAAGCTCAAAGGATTTGACTGGTGGCCAGGAAAGGTGGTGTCTTATCTGGAGGCTCGCCGTTCTGCACCAAATCCAGGAAGCCACTGGATTAAGTGGTTTGGAGACAGCAAGTTTTCACAGGTCAGAATTCCTAATTGACGTAATTCATGTTGATGCAATTAGTTATTCTATTACAGACCACGTGTCATTCTTGAGAATAAGATTCTTTGTTTGGGTTGTATCCATATTCATGTGTCTTCTCATGTGCAACTGTTAAATAAAGAAATGATACTCTAGGGAATGACACATGGTCTTGAGAATATAAAGATTCTTTGTTTGAGTTGTATCCATATTCATGTGTCTTCTTATGTGAAACCGTTAAACAAAGAAATGATACTCTAGGGAATGACACATGGTCTTGAGAATAAGATTCTTTGTTTGAGTTGTATCCATATTCATGTGTCTTCTCATGTGCAACCGTTAAACAAAGAAATGATACTCTAGGGAATGACACATCGTCTTGAGAATAAGATTCTTTGTTTGAGTCATATCCATATTCATGTGTCTTCTCATGTGCAACCGTTAAACAAAGAAATGATACTCTAGGGAATGACACATGGTCTTGAGAATATAAAGATTCTTTGCTTGAGTTGTATCCATATTCATGTGTCTTCTCATGTGCAACTGTTAAAAAAAGAAATGATACTCTAGGGAATGACACATTGTCATGAGAAAAGAATGAATGAAAGGAACTGAAAGGATGGACAGATGGGTTAAAGGATGAATAAGTGAGTGAGGTCATAAGAAAGGTAGGAATAAGGATTGAAGGTAAAAAGAAAGCGTACTGGAAGCGCAATCTTAACCAGTGTGATGGCTAGCCATGAATGACAGTGCAATGATATATCTTGTTTTGTTTTGGTGTGCCAGGTTCTTCACACAGTCGTGCGGCCATTTCACGAATTCAACTCCAAATACAATCCTTCTAAGATGAGAGGGCTGTACAAGAAAGCTGTTTATGAAGCCTTAGAGGTACATGACAATGGTGATGGTGTCTGATGATGGTGATGATAATGATGTTGATGAAGATGGTGATAATGATGGTGATGATGATGGTGTCTGATGATGATGATGAAGATGGTGATGGTGAAAATGTTGGTGATGATATCGATGATAATGGTGGTGGTGATGATGATGATAATGGGCAATGATGATAGTGATGGTGATAATGGTGATGACGCTTAAAATGATGGTGGTGGTTATGAAGATTATGGGGATGATGGTGATGGTGATGATGATGATACCAATTTTTTGATATTTTTCAATTTTCTTGAAACCTTCTTTAAGTATTTATTGAAAAATAAATTTCTTGAAACCAGTTTGCAGCCAAGCGATCCAAACGAGCCTTCACCAAATCAGACATGACGATCAAGGCAACAAAGAAAAAGCGTGTTAAGAACAAGAAACAAAGGCAACAATGCGAAGAACCATCAACAAACTTGACCAGCAAGAATGACGATGAACCCTTGACCGAGGAAGAATATCGAGAAGTGATAGTGGACTGGGCTCTGGGTGGATTTCTACCCAGTGGGCCTCCTGGGTTTGCACCAACAGAAGGTACCATGGTCATAAAAAAATTATATTCAGCTTATCTTTGACATGGATTCGATAATGGTAAAATGTTCGTTTTTCTCCATTACAAGTCCTAGCCTGACTCTCTCGTTCGAGCCCTGCAGACATCATGTGTGAGTCGAGTTTGTTTGATGTGTTGTTCTCTCCCTTGCCACGAGGGCTTTCTCTAGGTACTTTTGTTTCCTTCCTCCGTAAGAAAACAATATGTGAGTCGAGAGGTAGAATACGCATAGAATATTCAAGTTTCAAGTTTAGTTCAAGTTTCAAGTTTAATTTACAAATAAAGATTGTCATATTTACAAAATGTATCACCCTCCCGCGAATAGCACTAAACTAATTAGACTAAATCTAAGCGGGAGGCCATTTATTACATTGAGAAATAGATATTTGAAGATTTACAAATAACTAAGAAAACTGACAATTTAATTACAATAGTAAAGAAACGAAAAGGGGAAAATGTGGAGATAGTGTGTGTGTGTGTGTGTGTGTGTGTGTGTGCGTGTGTGTGTGTGTGTGTGTGTGTGTGTGTGTGTGTGTGTGTGTGTGTGTGTGTGTGTGTGTGTGTGTGTGTGTGTGTGCCGTGTGTGTGTGAAAGTGGGGCAAAAAGACCATTTTAGCTTGGGCACAAGGTTTTCACTTTTTCTTATTTGCTTTTATGATAATTTGTTGTTAGAGGAGATGAACGTTCGATGCTCAGTAATACCATCTGATAGCGATGAAGATGATGATGCTGATGATGAATCTGACGGAGCAGACAAGTCAAAGGTTCGCTTTGGTAAACCAGTTAACGAACCAAACCTCGCCAGTGATGTCAAAGGTAGCGTACCTCACTAAGTCTATCATCCGCTTTAATCCGTGATACAAAACTACAGTTACACACGTCGCGTCTCACCACCGTCGCGTTATCACGGGTTTTATCCTTTAATACATACGCCATTATGTGTGAGAAGAAAATTTATAAAAATGTTGAGCTCTTGAACACAACACAAAGTTCTTTCTAGACCTGTAGAATTTTCGACCAACGCTTAGGTCTTCTTCAGTACTCGGTGTTGTGGTCAAACGTTCAACAGTCGTTTTTTCAATGAGATGGTAAAGGGTCAAGGAGTAAACATAGATTTTCTTATTGTCTCTGCAGCATTATTTGATGAAGTATTGGACGGAAAACGGAAGCTAGAAGGTATGAATATTTCATGACTTCCGGTTAATTTTGGCGGGAATATTTTCGCGCCAAAACGCGCGTGGCACACACTCCCAGCTCTTTTCAGTGTCCTTCTTGAACCGTAATGAAGATATGTCTTTGACTGCATTTTTATTTTACTATTTACTTTAGAAATATGTTTAGGTTGTGGGGATCTCAAAGTCTGTGCCAAACATCCATTGTTTGAGGGCGGCCTCTGTAAAGAATGCAAAGTAAGACCACATGTTTTTCTATCGAGTAATATTTCTTTCATCGGTAGTGTTTGCCCATCTCAGACCACATCATTCCCTTGAGTATTATTTCTTTCATCAGTTATGTTTCCCCCATATTAAACCACATATTGTAACACAGTTTTCTCGTTTCTATAGCAAACGTTTCTTGAATGTTCATATCTCTTTGATGGTGATGGATATCAGGTAAGCTGTGCTTTGTTGTGCTTTGCTGTGCTGTGCTGTGCTGTGCTGTGCTGTGCTGTGCTGTGCTGTGCTGTGCTGTGCTGTGCTGTGCTGTGCTGTGATGTGCTCTTTCTTGATGCATGCTGTGCTTAATATCTTTGCTGTTCATTTCCAGATGTACTGTACTATTTGTGGTGACGGTAAAGAAGTATTCATGTGTGACAATGAGGGATGTTTCAGGTAACAAGCATAAAATACCCAGTTCAACTCAACCATTCTAGCGTGTTAATTATGGCTCTCTTGTGTCACAGGTCTTATTGTGGATTGTGTATTGACATGTTGGCAGGACAAGGCACAGTTAGATCGGTAAGTGGAACAGTAATGCGCCTACTTTTGAATCATGCATTCTTTGTAGTCACGCGTCGCGCCATCCATTCTTTACCGGAATACCCGTGTCACGCGAGCAGCAAAAATATATGCCAAAGATATTGATTGCTTAATGTTCCTTTCAAGATAATGTCACAAGAGAAGTGGATATGTTACATGTGTTCTGGGAAAACTAAACGATTGATCAAAAGAAGAAAAGACTGGCAAACCAGGTTACACGAGCTGTTCGTTAGTGACAGACAGGCTGAATACGTAAGTCACTTTATAACACCATCGATCATTATCATCATCATAATCATCATCACAATCATCATCATTATCATTATCATAACCATCACCATTATCATTATCATTTTCACCATAGCCATCATCACCATCATCATCACCAACATCACCATTACCATCGTCATCATCATCATTATCATCATCACTATCATCATCATTATCATCACCATCATCATTTCCATAGCCATCATCATTATCACCATCACTATCATCATACGAGCCAGTACTAGTCGTTCTTTGCAGCTGAATTAAATGCAATACTGTAATTGTCAACTCTGCAGGAATTACCACCAGTGTATCCCATAATTCCACCTGAAGATCGTAAACCAATCAAAGTACTTGAGTAGTATAGGGAATGGGGGTTCCAGCGCAATCTCAACACGGGCAAGACCCGTGTCAAAAATCCACCTACGGAAACAACCCACTCCAAGTGTGGTTGGGGGCAACAGCGCAAATATGTTAGTCTATATATGGAGTGCGAAGAATGTAAGAGAACTTTTAAGAAAGAAGCGGATTTGAAAAAGCATTTGAAAATGAAGACGAAGTGTATGAGCAGTTATGATTGTGGATGTGGTAAGAAGTTTGAGACTAAGGTTAAATTGTTTTGGCATTGTCAGGACTGTGAGTACGACTACGACGACCTAAAAAGTGCTTGGTATTAGGTATAAAATATTTCCTATTATATAGATGGAATCCCAAAGCAACTTCAGCACGGTGTCAATACCCGGTAACGGTGAGATTGACGTTAGACAGTTTTGGCGTCAGTCAGAAAGGAAGGTTAAAAGGACTCTCCGAAAAGGTATAGAAGAATTAGGAGCCCTGAAAGCGAGCATAATGGTAGAAGTAAGTTTGTCAAAAGACGAGGTAATGACGACAGCAATGTTGCGATCAAAGTCGTTAGTGATATTAGAATCCACGAATCTGGATAGGTCACTCAGTGAAGCCTTAGAAGCAATAATGGAGTCGCTGTCTAACTACACGAAAGAAGGATCGGGTTGGACAGTAGAGGAGGTTGAAGGAATAGAGATAAGTATAGCCAGGTACGTACCCATACGAGGGGGGAGTTACGTACCGCTACCAACGTGGGTAGAAAGGAAGAAGGCTATTGTAAACGTGAAGAATGAAGACAATCGATGCTTTATGTGGGCAATCAGGTCTGCACTGTATCCAGCAGAGAAGGATCCCTGTAGGACAAGTAAGTATCCCACAGATGATTTAGAGTGGGACGGTGTGGAATTTCCCATGCAGTTGATAGACATCCCCATATTTGAGGAAATAAACGATCTAGCAATTAACGTTTACGGAGTCAGAGAGCAGACGATAGTACCGTTAGTTCTGTCAAAAAGTAAAGGAGAGCGCGTACATTTATTCTACCACGGCGGACACTACTCATGGGTTAAACACATTAGCAGACTATTCTACAGACATACTAAGCACAAAGGCAAAAAGTACTTCTGTGACTGCTGCTTGTTGTCATTTACATCCTTAAATACCCTAAAGAAACACGATGAGATCTGCCGCGGAGTCGAAGAAGTGGCGCAACGGATCCAGATGCCCACCAACAAAGAGCTTTCATACGCAGACCATCAAAAGCAGATGCAAGTGCCTTACGTGATATATGCAGACTTCGAAGCGTTGATAACTAAGGAAGAGCAGAAACGTGGCGCCACGAATAAGGTAGGATTACACGAGATCTGCTCCTTTGGTTACATAGTAGTCAGATCAGACGGCAAAGCAAACCCTCCTGTGATTTACCGAGGTAAGAACGCAGCTAATGAGTTTCTAGAAGCATTGCGAGAAGAGGAGGGAGAGATTAGAGAACAATTAAGATGTCCAAAGAAGATGGAATTTACCAAAGAGAACCAGGAGGCTTTTACCAAGGCAAAAAAATGCTACATTTGCCAACATACGCTTCTTCAGTTTGGAAGACGAGCCAAGAAAGCGTGGGATGAAGATGGAAAGTATCTAGGAGAAGCTCATTTTAAATGCGGGAAGTATGCTAAGAAAGGTGAGAAGCCGGGAAAGCCCTCCACGCACTGCATTCACTGTCACAAAGCATTTGTTGAGGATTTCTATGTGGATAAGGTTAGGGATCACTGCCACATCACGGGTAAATACAGAGGAGCGGCTCATTGGAAATGCAATATAAACTTCAAAGTAAATCCAGACATGGAGATTCCGGTGTTCTTTCACAACCTCCGCGGTTACGACTCCCATTTGCTACTACAAGGAACAGACGGCTCCGACGTCAAATGCATACCCAACAACAAAGAGCGCTACATGTCCGTAACTGTGGGTAAGCTAAAGTTCTTAGATTCGCAGCAGTTTATGGCGGACTCCTTAGCAAACCTCGTAAAGTATAACACCAACTTTCCCATTTCCAGTCAATACGGCGCGGAAAGGAAAGGAGTCTACCCATACGAATACATGGACTCCTGGGATCGATTCAAAGAACCCCTACCACCCAAAGATCGCTTCTACAGCACCCTAAACGAGTCTGGTATAAAGGATGAGGAGTACCAGCATGCGTTAGACGTGTGGGAAAAGTACTCCTGTGAGAACATGGGTGACTACCACGACATCTACCTAAGGTCTGACGTAGTGCTGCTCGCAGATGTTTTCCAAAGCTTCAGAAAGATGGCTATGGAATATTACGGATTGGATCCCGCTAATTTCTACACGGCTCCTGGGCTCAGCTGGAGTGCTTTGTTAAAGAAGACAAATGCGCAGTTGGATCTCCTAACGGAGTACGACATGTATCGGTTTATGGAAGACGGTATTCGTGGCGGCGTATGCGGACCCAGCCGACGTTACGCCCGCGCAAACAACCCCTTAGTAGAGCACGACCCAGAGAAACCAACCACATACATTTACTACCTGGATGCGAATAACCTTTATGGTTGGGCAATGTCACAGTACCTACCTGTGAGAGACTTCGAATGGGATCCAGTGAAGCCGATAGACTTCTACATGCAGGTAGGAAAGGAGGAAGACAAGGGTTACGTCTTAGAAGTGGATCTGGAGTACCCAGAGCGCCTGCACGACGAACACAATGAGTTCCCCTTAGCACCAGAAGCGATAGAGATACCATTTAAGCAGCTAAGTCCGCTGCAAAAGCAAATGTGCCCTGGTTACAAACCGTACAGGAAACTAACTATGAACCTGATGGATAAGAAGAAGTATGTGGTACATTACCGCAACCTGCAGTTCTACGTGCGACACGGAATGCGCGTAGAGAAGATCCACAGAGTCCTAAAATTCACGCAGGAACCCTGGATGCGCCCCTACATTGACTTTAACACGCAAAAGCGTACCGCAGCGAAAAATGACTTCGAGAAAAACCTCTTCAAACTGATGAACAACAGCGTGTTCGGAAAGACAATGGAGAACATCCGCAAGCGCGTAAGCGTAAAAATAGTCAGCACCAAAGAGGAAGCAGAAGCATACGTGTCACAGCCAGGCTTCGTTAGATACGTAGAAATGCTGAACTTCTACGTGATTCACATGAAAAAGGCAAACCTCTTACTAAACAAGCCCGTTTACACAGGCTTTACGGTGCTGGATCTATCGAAGCTGCTTATGTACGAGTTCTACTACGATAAGCTTAAGCCAAAGTACGGAGACCGCTGTCGCCTCCTGTACACAGACACCGACTCCCTAATTCTAGAAGTGCAAACGGAAGACGTTTACAAAGACTGCCTCCCCGACATAGACGAGTACGACACCAGCGGTTACCCGAAGGAGCACTTCCTTTACTCTGCGAAGAATAAGAAGGTAATTGGGAAGATGAAAGACGAAATGTTAGGAAAACCCATCGTGGAATACGTGGGTCTGAAACCAAAGATGTACAGCGTGCTAAAGTTAGACGGTGTAGAAAAGAAAGCTAAAGGCGTAAAAAAGTATGTGGTTAAGAAGGACATTACGCACGAGTCCTACCTCAACGTATTACGAACACGCAAGGAACAGCGGCATAAGATGAACAGCCTGCGCAGCTACGGACATCAGATACATAACGTCACGCAGGAGAAGGTGTCACTGTCTGCATTTGACGGTAAGCGATGGATGTGTGATGACGGAGTGCATACGATAGCATTCGGACATCACACGATAAGCAGTTCTTCTTTGACGAACCCACGCGTGGGACCATCATGAAGATAATACAAGATGGGCTGACCCTTCTTAGCTATCGCACTTCGGATCTGGTAAGTTTCCAAAGACCAATTAGGATCCGTAGCTCTTTTGGATCCTCCTTCTAATTCACCCGGCTCATAGAGATATCGAACCGTGACATTACCTAATTTCTTTTCATGGGGGAAGACCGCCCTCGAACTTCTGACGAAGGACTTGTGTTCCACGTGTTTCTTTTTTATGGCATCTCTGGGTTTTATTCCCGTAGCCCTGGCCGCCTCGTTGTTCAAAGCCGCGACGACCTGGGGGAGCCTCTGAGTCCATTCCCTGTTGCGTTTGGAGGGATCTTCCAGCTCTTTCCAATACTGGTATCCAAAGAGACGCTCTGCCAAGGTCTTATTGAATCTTTCGACGATGCTCTGACCCCTGTGGTACTCAGCTTTGGCTCTCCTAATCTTAGTGTCGTGGTCTTTCAGGGTCTTAGTAACCACGCCCATGAACTCCGTTCCCGCATCCACTTGCAGCAGCTTAGGCCATTTCAAGACGCGCTTATAAATCCTACCTAGGGCTTCTGCGACTTCTCCAGAATCCTTGCTGATTATGGGTTCGGCGTCCTTGTATCTGCTTGCGATATCAACTACGGTCAAAGCGTACCTATAGGTCTTTTTTCTCACCTTATCGTGCGGCAAGAAAAGCAAGTCCGCCTGATGAACTTCATTGGGGGTATTTACGGTGAAGCTGGGCCTGGGAATGTACTTAGGCACGGGAAGATAAACCTGCCAGAGGGTTTGTTTTTTCAACCAGTTCTTAGCTGTTTCGTCTGATACCCTGGCCGCGGTCGCGAGTTTCTTGATAGCTGACGCTCCTCTCCAATAGCCTTCCGGCCCATAGTAAATCCTTTTAAGTTTGTCCTCTACGCGGCCCATTATATGAATTCCAAAACAAGATTGATCTTACGTCCGTTAAAATCCACCGTCTTTCCGTCCACTTTAATGGTGATGTTTATGCTTTCTACCAAATTAGATAAGTCATAGCTCAAAGAAATGGGAGTGTATTCTACCAGGTCAAATGGATTACCTTTGGGCAAAAACTTGGACATAAGAGAAGACTTTTCTCCATTGTTGTAACTATGGACCAAGTCGCAATAGACTTCATAAGAGGATGCGACTTTCCATTTCACATCATATGTACTGCCGCTATTTATCGTGGTACTAGTAAGGCCCAGGAGTTCTACCAATGAACTGTCCTTTAGATTGGCGCTCCCATTATTTTTCTTGAATGTCATTTCATGGGGCAATCCTGTGGTAAGAGTGTATCCATGCTTTGCTAGCTCCTTAGCCAGTGTTATTGGGGTGTAATGGGAATCTGGTATTTTCGGTTTGGTGCCGGAAGTTCCGATGACAAAGCCATTAATTAAATTATACCAAGAATTGTACAAAGAGCAACTAACCAACCGAACCTTACAGGCTTTGATGGGAGGATTCAAATACGTGGTAAAGTCATTCTTGTCGCTTTCCAAAAAGACGATCATTATATTAGATACGCCAAAGCCACGCCTCCGGCCAGCCCTGCGACTCCTACAAAGACCAATTCATTGTCTTTTCGTTTCTTAGAAGGCTGGTAGTAATTCTTGAACTGAGGCTTTTTTAACGCCACTGTGGGATGCGCTTGCGCATAAAGTTTGAAGGCGTAGTCTGTGTTTTCGAAGTTCTTGTCTGCCTGCATTTTGTCTTGGTAGTTCTTATCCAACCAATCCCTGTAAGCTTGTCTTTTTTCATTCCAAGCTGCAACGTCCCTTTGATATTTCTCCAGCGCTAAGTCGTGTCTCTTTCTTTCGGCGGCACCGCTTTTGTCGCCTCTAACTAATCTATCCAAATATTGACCACCATAATTAGCCCCTGTAAATGCTAAAGCTGCAATGACTCCACCTGCGACTAAGCTAACCATTATACATTAGGTAGGTACTTTTCCTTCCGTAGGTAATCCTTTACCATGATAGCCCCGCCTACGGCAGCGGTCATCTTAGCAAAGTTAGCGAAGCTCTTGCTTGGGTCTTCAGTAAAGTCTTCTTTGAGCACTTTCTTACCTACCCAACCAATACCCGCAACGATGGAAGTAATGATAGCTGCCTCTTCAACAGTTTTCAACAACGCGGTCGACATTATATTACAAAGCGAGAAGGAAAATCTAGGTCGCCACGGTACGTGGTGATAAATCTACTCCATTTCAGGGATCTTACTTTTTCTAACCTCCACAGGTGCGTGATATGTTGCGGCCTCCCACTTTACTTTTGGCTTCGTAGCCCGCCATTGTAAGTAGAGGCTGCCTGCTGCTATAGCGACTCCTAACGCGCCAATGACGTACCCAGGATTGATAAAGGATTCCTCTTCTCTTTCCTCCGCCTTTTCCTCCTTCTTTGCTTTGTTCTTTTTATTCATCTCCGCGAGCTTCTTTCCGGCAGCGACTCTGCCCGGAGATTTAGCCTTGGTAATCTTGGTATCTTCTACGGGTGGTTGTTCTTCGGTGCCACTCATCTTATATTAAGGGACTTGAAGGACTTGACAAGTAACTTGGTTACGACTTGAGAACGACTTAATAATGACCTGACTAAGTACTTACGAATGACTTGACTAAGTACTTACGGTGACTTGACTAAGTACTTACGAATGACCTGACTAAGTACTTACGAATGACTTAACTAGGTACTTGAGGTGACTTGACAACGACTTGACTAGGTACTTGAGGCGACTTGATCAGGTACCTCAGCAAGTGCCGCCTGGAAGACCTTTTCGACTTCTCTGTCCTTCTTGAAGTCCTTCCAAGATGTTCCGAAGGAACCTAGTACCTCCTTCAAGTCGACGTGCTGAGCTACGTGAAGTGCCGCAGAGGCGACTGCCATTAACTTACCGCACTTCAAAGACAACCAGCCGCAGGTTATCTTAAGTTCTTGGGATATGACATAGTCATCTCTTATGTCCTTCTGTAGTTGCTCCACGTCGTCTATGGGCAGTGCAAGTCCAAGCAATTTAGTGGCAAGTCGGATAGCGGAGTCTGCTACGGCGTCCGTGGTCTTACTTGCAAGGGCAGCCTCGTACCTCTTATGGAACTTCTTAACCTCCTCTTCTGACAGCTTATTAACCTGCTCATGGGTAAGTTCCTTACCTATCATTTCTTTACACTTCCCCGAAGACACAAGAATGTTAAGTTGTTCCTTGAGGTTACTTTCATCTAACTGTGTGGGGACTTCATCTATGAGCTGCTCAATGTCCATATATGTTAACGTCATACGGAAACCTCAAAGAGAAGATCATCTTGGAATGTTGGTGCGTTTTTAAATGCCGCATGTATTCGTGCAGCTGTTCCTTGCTTATCTCACCGCCGTAGTCGCTTAAAATGGTTTCCAGGTCAGACTTGCTCGGAGTATAAAATACTACGAGAGAGCCTATGTTTTCCCTAAAGGGCTTAGAGACGCTGGTAAGCTGCTGGGAAAGCAACCAAACGCTGATATTGTCGTGTCTACCGCTGAAGGCGAGCTTCACTAATTCGGAGGTGCGCCTTTTTACGTCGTCCCCACAGGCAATGTCATCCAGTATGAGTAAAGTCTGTGTATCTTTAGGGAATTGTTTGTGCCAGAACTTCAAATGGCTGGATAACTCGTTAGGATCTAAGATATCTACGAAGAAGTCGTCATCTTTCACTCCTATGCCTTCCCAGGTGCGGTTATTCACGTAGGTGGGACAAAGCAGCACTATGTAGTCAAAGCGGTATCTAAAGGATCCTAATAGCTGCTCCACGATGAACTGGGTCTTTCCGCAGCCGGTGGGTCCTACTATCAGAGCGTTACAAGGCATGTGATCTGGGTTCATATATAGATGGAACCAGTGGAAGCAGTAAGAAGGATTACCGCCGACGCAAAGGATAAAAAAGACACCATAGAAATGCAAAGGGAAGAGATAGACCGGTTAAAAGAGCGCGTGCAGGAATTGTACGATGAAATGTGCGGTCTGAAGCGTGCAGAACGGTTTGGCGCGCTTTTGACAATGGCGGGCTGGGCTAAGGAGTCCATTAAGGACTTCATGCGATACCCTCCATAGATATATGGACTGTATTACGTGTGAAGCACCTGCTGACTGCATTATTGTCGTTCCAGAAGAACCTATCGATAAAGCCCCCTCCAAGCCTGTGAAAGAAGCAACGTCACCCGGTAAGTATCGTTGCCTTAGTTGTAACAAGGTGTATGCGTGCGATGACTTTGAGGGTCACTATTGTCACACGGACCCCAAGCTGATTCTATGAAAGTTCCAGTGAAGAAGACTGAAAACATACCCTAGGATTACTAAATTTGCATGGGTCTTCAAAATAGGGGTATGAAATGTTGACAAAAAGGTTAAGATAATTGTTAAATATATGAGTTGCAAAGATTGTAAGAAGACATTTAGCAGTAGGCAGAGGTTAGAATACCACGTAAATAATGCTGTATGTAAGAAGGAAACCGTTCCTAGGATCTGTAAGGATTGCCTTAAGGAATTCAGTACACAGCAAAAGATGCAGCAACATGTAAAGAAGCGCATTTGTATTACCTGCGATAATTGTGGTGGGGTATTTCCTACAGGATTGCATGAGCATTTAAAGAGAGGTGTATGTATTAATAGCCGTCAATGTAGTTTCTGTGAGAAAGTATTCAGTAGCATACAACGACTCCAAACGCATAAAAGAAGGCATGAGATATCCTATATGCGCCTTTCAAAGGAATATAGTCTCCAGGACGTAGATTGTAAGATATGTCTCGGACCTTTAAATGATTGCATTCATAAAGAAGAATACCTTAAAGGTTGTATAGATAATTATAAACATCTCTTACGGTTATTTCCTTTCTTTGAACGCTCTGAAGGAGTTCCCTGGACTAACAGAAAGTATTGGACAGATGAATGTTATAGCTGTAAATGCGTCAGAGAAGATGAAGGACATATTTCATACTGTATTAACAAAAAGTTAACTTAAACGTCAACATTTGAAACCCCCTATTTTGAAAGCCCTTGCAAAACCATAGTAAAGCTCTAAGGTCCTTACAATATTTGACATTTATGTTAACATTTGAAACCCCCTATTTGGGAGAGCCTTCCTAAAATATATATTATTTTATATAATGATCAGTGAAGTATTGTTCTGCGCCAGCTTCATCGTTGGAACAACCGTAATGGCTGTTGCCTGCCTTTGCGCGTTTGAATTGGGACTACACCACTCCGAATGCATTAACGAGATCCGAAGGGAAAGGGAAGAAAAGCTGGAAAGAGAAGACTAATATATGTTGCCTTGCGGGTGGACTTCTGATATACACCCTTTCAATGATTTTTTTTTTAAAAATAAAGGCAGACACAGCAACTGACTACTTGTCTGCCCATGGAGAGGATTAGTCGCACAATGGATTATTCTCCGTTCGACGTTCAATGGTAAACTTCCATCGGCCGTTAACCTTACCGTGGCTGTGAAGGTGTGTGAATTCTTCACCCTGCAGTATGTATCTCACACAGTCAGGCGCCCAAAGACTGTATTCCTGACCGTCGCGTTCCAAGACTAACCTTAAACGGTCAATGTCTTCGAACACGACATAGTTTTTTATTCGGTATGCAACGCCTTGCAGCAAATCGCGCCAGTGTGTTTGTTCAAGAATCATTATACCTATGAAATATTTTAAGGTGCGTGCTTAAGGTGTCCTGCAGCTTGAAGGCCTTCACACACCAAGGACAAGGGATACGGACGTCAGCCATGTACTCGGCTATTTCCCTGCTCAGCATATCATAATCATTGCTTACGATGGTCAGGTAACCATTCATGTCGTATTTATCCAACATTAACCTTTGTTTCTCGGATAATGAACCGGTGCCTTTGGGTGTCTTCAGTTCAATGCACAGCCCATTGTATTTTTTATGGTTGTTAAGGATCAGCAGATCGGGTTGCCCTGCCTGGTAGCCCTTCTGCCAGCTTTTAATGCGCTTACTTACGGTGTCTTGTAGTTCTCCCAAGCCGGGAACTATGATTGCATGCGGGTAGAACCTACGGGTGTTGTGTACGAGTCGATTATGTATGTCGGACTCCGTTTCTATCTTGAACTTCATCTTATTTGAACCATCGAAGCGCTTTTCCATTTCATACTTGCCTGTCTTCCTTAGCGTGGGCAGGACGTCACCCATTACCCATTTCCTGAACTTCTTTGCCTCCGCCTTTTCAGAGCCAAATACCAGCTCATACAGACCTTCCTCTGTTAGGTACACGGCATTGGGCTGTGCGTTAAGGGTGTCGCTCAGACCGACACCCTTTATAGACCCCAGGGTTACCTTGTTTTCCTCTGATACGTGTGCTCTAGCTGCGTCCCTAGAGTTAGCGTAGCCCAAGGCTCCTGCTACTGACTTTGCTTTAAAGTACAGCTTGTCGCCTTGCACTATGCATTGCAGTTTGGTGTTGTTGTTTTCAAATACGCGAAGCATTATATACCAACGATATTTTTTATCAAAAGGATGAGTCATCAATATGCAACGCTCTTTAGCTGATTCATTTCTACACTCAGTTGCGCGTCTGAGACTACGAAGATATATGCGTTGATCTTAGTAGTGTCGCTGGCGTCTTTGGTGCGCTTGATCTCCAACGTAATGCCGTCCTGGGTATTTACCAGCCGCAATCCCTGTCCATGTAGGTCTTCGTCGTTCGTCGTGCGCATGTCGATCCACAGCGCGTACTTATCCTTAAAGAATTTCTTTGGGTCAATTTGATCGCCAAACTTACGTGCGACTTCCCGGTACATATCCGCGGGCTTTATCCCTTGTGAGTAAACCTTATTAGGCACTCCGTTAATGCTAACACCTACGTTAGTGATGTTAGGATTAAAGAACGCCTCGGAGTCACGCAATCCTGCTGTGTATGTCTTTGCGAACAGCAACATTATCCCTGTAAGGCTGCGCCTGGGAAGGTTAATGCTTTGGTTGATGACCTCTTCGACGTTATTTGTAAAGCTGAACGTCTTGTACATCACGACGTGATCGTAAAGGAAAGCCTTCCCAGAACTGTATTCCATACCGGCGCTACGAGCCAGCTCTTCGCTGTATACCGTCTCGTACTGCAGCTCCAAGTTCTTGATGAAATAAGGATCCACGGCTGATGAACTTACATCTTTTCCCTGCAGGATGTTCGTAGTGTCTGCTAGGGTCACTTCGAACTGCAGCTCGCTTAGCTGCCTTGGGTAGTATGCACCGTGGTTCGTGATAATTTCGAAATCTAATGGAACGACATATTTAGTACCATAAGCCGTCTTTATTTCGTCTTCTCCCGAGGCGCTGTCGGTTGCGCTTCTTACCTTGCGTATGGCTTCACTGGCGATTCCCTGCTCTATCTTTTGCGCGCGGTCGAATGCAGTCAACCATAAGTCTTTGTACGTGGTATACAGATCGTACCTATTTAAGTCCAAGAGGGATTCCCCTGCGAACTTTACACGCATTTTGGAAACGAGGTTTCTACCCGCATTATTGACGACGTAACGCGCGTCTGCGGTATCTGGCTGTATTGCTAGGTTAAACCTTAGCGCTAGGGTGCCAGGAACCAACACTAGGTTATCCGTTAGGCGGGGCACGCCTACGTACAGGGTTTCCCCTGGCTTTGCGCTAGAAGGTGTGAATGTGACCCGGTGAAAGGTGCGTTCTGCTTTCAGTCCGCCAACCTGCTTAGGTAATACGTTGGGGTTTAACTTTGAGCTTATCATATATAATGGAAGTAGAAGGAACGGATTTCGATCCCCTTACCGAAGAAGGTCAAGCAGATATTAACGACGACGAATTCGACGCATGGACTAAAGGCGCGGATACCGACCCCCTAGTTTACGACGCAGCCTTAAGAGACAAGTTTGGTAGTAGGTGGAGGAGGGTCAAGGCCACGTTAAATCGTATGTTCACACAAAAAAATCCATATAAACCCATTCCAGAATTTTTGCAGATGGATTACGTAGTAGGTCCAGGCGGCGACATTCCTGAAGCCCCCAGCGCTGCATGGCTTAGTAAGGTTCAGGAACAAATGAACGAATCCATGGAAGAAACCCCGGACGACTTTGATAGGATCAAGGAAGAATTCCCAAACTGGGATCCAAACAAAGTCCAAGTAATGTTTGACGCGGATAACGAATGGGGCAGGGAAGTCGTAGTAGCAAGGTTAAATAGGTCTAATGCTCATCCATATGTCATCAGGGACATAAATGGTAAATACTACGCAGATAAAAATATTCCTTCAACCCTTAGAAAGGCATTAGGAGAGCCCAACTTACCCGAAAGAATGAGGGAAAATAGTGAGAATATTGACGAAGCCGTCGAAAGAGTTAAGGCCATAATGCAGCGGCAACAAAAAGGTCTTGAGGTGATAAGGGAAGTAGAAGAGCTAAAGCAAGCGATGGAGGAAAGGGAGGCAGATTACATGCGGCAAAACCAACTACTTCTCGATGCTCAAAAGAGAGAAGTTGATGACAAGAATCAACGCATATTAGAACTTAGAGAACAAAGAGACAATGCCCTACGCGATAGAGACCAAGCCCAAAAGACCTTCGAGCTCGCCCTGCAAGACCTGGATATAAGCAAGGAAGAAGCCAAGGACTTACGTGCCACCATAGAGGGTTCTTTGGTGGAGCGGCGGCAGTTAGCTGCCGAAATCAACATTAAAGAAGATCAAATCCAGCAAAGAACTCAGGCCATCGAAGACCTAGAAAAAAACATATCCGAAAAGCAGGAAATAATCAATGACCAAACTCGCCCCGAAGAGGAAAGGGAAGCAGCTCAAAAGGAAGTAGAAACCCTTCAGGAAAGAGTTGCGGAATTACAGGCGCAAAAGGACAACCTGGAAAGAGAATTGGGGCTTACCACCAAGGAAAAAATAAAAAGAGCTCTGGTGAAGTATGGTATTCCGCTGGCATTTGCGGCTGCTATTTCGAGCGTAGTAGGAGTTATCCTATCCGCGCTTAAGGCTACAGGCGCGGGCGTAAAGAAATTAGGCAATGGACTAACGGACTTGGGAAAAAAGATGGCAGCCGGTCTTCCTGGGCTGCTTGGTAGTGTTCTTGGTCTGGCACTTAGGGCCGGCGGAGAACTGTTAAAGTTTGTAGGGAATAACATCTGGATCTTGGTCGTCGCTATTGGGGTGGTCCTCCTGAAGAAGATGAAGGCTTGATCTTATCCTTCTCATCGGACGGTGTCCTGCTTTGAGGATAATGAAAGACGGTATTAGCACCGCCCTGGTAATTTGGAACCAACGGCAACACACTCATGGTAGAAATGGGCTTATGACTCCAGGCTGCATTAGCGGGCCTGCGACCTATGCGATTTATCCCAAACTTGCCGTCATCAGAAGTGACTTGCAACTTAGCATATTTACAATTGGCTAGCATATGAAAAGTCACTGGCGTTAGGTCTTCAGAGGACCTAGTGTAGGGCTCCATCGAAAAATGGGTAACTTTCCTGGTGTTCGTTGAAGTTCGATAAGGAAGCAGGGGCTTATTATTCTCATCGATAAGCCTAAACCCCACATTCGCATGCGTATTTGCATTAATGCTAATAGTGCAAATGACCAATGCAGTGCCCCCAACCTCAACCCACAGTCCAACGTCATGCCAAGCGCCGTTGTCATATCCCTCTTCATCTAAGCGGTGGGTATAACGCGTTTCCCTCACGTATGGATTCATATATTACAGGGAACAAGTTCCCTTCTAGAGGCTCATTACCGTCAAAGTGCTGATGGTCATGTGGTTATAGACAGTATTCCTTTGATTTTCTATGCTATTTATGCAAACACTCCCGGTGTCATCTACTCTTATCTGCAGCTTTACCTTTCCGTGGCAATCAGCAACCATGTGGAAAGTCCAAACGGAAAGATTCTCAGAGCTATTCGTTGGCGGCTCTACTGAGAAATGCGTAGGCTCCCTGTTGTTTGTCTTCGCGCGCATGGGCTGTAATACTCCATTGTCGTCACAGAAACGAAATCCTACATTCGCACTGCTAACGGCCCCCAAAGAAATGCTGCATAATATCAATTTCTTTCCGGAGTAGTTCAAATCCACGGACATCCCCGTGACATCAACCCAAGATGCCTGGGTGTATTTTTTCTCGCCTGTGTAAGTCGTATAGACACAATCTACTCCAGCTACGTAGGGGTTGTTCATCGCCATATATAATAGCTTAGACCAATGCTTGCAGCTGCTACGCCGGCCTTTAGTAAGTTATGGTCATATTCCTCAGGTATCGCAGGCAGGACCTTCTTTGATGGTTTCTTAACTACGGGTAGCTTCGTTTCGTGTGACTTTTTTGGCTTCTCTACGAAGTGAGGAATGTTCCTAAGAGTGTCAGAGTTCACGTCATTCACCCCAAACTTCATATCCTTAGTAGCTCGTTGAAGTTTGTTGTTGTATCCTACTACAGAGCCAGTATTTATAGATAAATTACTAGGCATTAACCAACAACCCGGGGCTACTGCATAGTCCAACCTCGCCTTAGAATTTTGTATGGCTAGTTGGTAACGCTGTACGCCCTTGCTAATGTCACCCTCCAAGATTGAACTTTCGAATAAGATCAAGGCTTCGGCTCGCGTTTCTTCTGCGGCGCCAGTATTTCCGATTATGCTGGATCGGGTGTTTACCTGAGCTCCAAGGATAGAATACACGTAAGCTTCTATGCTGCGGTTTAAACGGGCAAGGCCGGCTTTGGTTAGTCCTTTACCTTCTGGGGGTATGAAATTAAGATATTGCTTTGTTTGCTCGTCGTTGGTAATTTTGATAATCAGTGGATTAGCCCCTGCATACTTACCACCCTCGTCTTTGAACAGAGGTCCGTCTCTGACTTCCTTAGTGGTCTTAGCGTTTGGTTCAAAGAAGGTGCTACTGTCGTGAGTTTCTTTGTGATACCCAGTGTTCCATCGTAGATTCAACGCATGAACTTCCTTATCACTTAGCTCGTGTCCACCAATCCCCCAATAAGCCCAAATATGCCCCAGACCATTGTTAGCACCGGTAGTGCATCTAAAATCCTTCCCTACAACACCGAACTCCTTACAAAGCCTGTTATAGGCTGGAACGTCGTATTTGTTATCTCTAGGATAAAACGCAGCATCTCCCGGTAATGCAGTAACGCCCATCTCATGTAGTATTCTCCTAACCGTGAAGTGAAAATGAAACATAAATATTGAATTCTTCATCAAGTTTGCGCTTACCCCACAGCCGCTAGTGGCACACCAAACTGCAAAGTTTAGTTGCTGCGGCCAATAACGCATGTTAGGACCACTTAACCATTCATGAGATTCCTTAGCGGTGGTATGAACAATGGGTACGTTTTTGAAGATATCTCGCACCTTTAACGGAAAGGAATGCTTGTTAGAGATCCGCATGTTCAGCGTTAGGTCCAAGCTTGGGTGTTTATCAAATGAAACTGCGGGTATCGGATAAGTACTGGTACCCAGCAATAATTCCTTTGACCAACCTTGCACGGGCTTATGTTCAACATATGTTGGCTTAGGCTTATGTTCAACATAACCAGAATTCTTCAGTTGATCGTCTATCTGATTAACCAGCGTAGGTTTCAAATCCTCATTACTGTACATTCTGGAGCCGTTATAGTAAATACCATCGGGCCTTCTTTCGAACTTACTAGCATCCGCGTGCGGAAACATCTTCCTGAAGGCCCTCCAATTCCAGTAATCCCTATTGTCGTGATGTGGCTGCTCCTGTATATCATTCCCAAAAGCGTCGTACATTAGTATATATAATGGATGTTATACCATCAGCGCCTCCACTCTATCCTGATTTACCTACAAAACCCAATGAATTGAATGCCGAGAACTTCCGCTTGAATAAGGCAAATCTAATCCTCGCTTACTTAGAGGGTCAAACGAAGCACTATGAGGAGGTCAGGAAAAAGTATGCTAGAGCCCGAAGCATATTACATAAAATCGCGATAACTTCCGGCTCCATGTCCGTGGCGTTAACAGGCTCTGGCGTTGCTACTTCGCTTACTGGACCGGGAATAATCGTTGGAGTTCCTTTGGCTAGCGTCGGCGCCGTCTGCGGTATTATTTCGGCTGTTACAACAGGCGTTATGAAACAGTTGTCAAGCAAAATATCCAAGCATGACACGACAATAGCTCTGTCAAGGGCTAAAGTAAATACGATCATTGACCTTGTCTCAAAGGCTTTGCGTGACAGAAAGATAGACAACGCAGAATTCTCGCTTATCTTAGCTGAAGAAGACAAATACGAGAAACTAAAGTCGGACATAAGGAATAAAAAAACCATCGTGAAAGATCTTTCCGAGGAATCTCGCAAAAAGATCTACCAAGAAGCGAAAGAAGAGCTTCAAAGAAAGCTTGCTCAGTAAACATCTGCTTTGAAAAGAGCGTGACAGGATTTCGTTTACATATCGAACGACAGTCTGGAAATTACGCGTAATCTTATGGCATAAGATTTATACCATAATACACGGCATGACCTTATTTAGTAAATTATTACGCGTAATATAAATTATTTAGCGAATTATTACGCGTAATATAAATTATTTGCATGACCTTATTTGGCGAATTATTACGCGTAATTTCTCATCTTATGCCATAAGATTCACTATCTTCTTGGAATCCATCCTAAGAGGGGGTGGTTGGGGTCGATTTCGTGAAATATTTCGTAGATTACGTCAGGGTAATAAGGAATATCCTTATCCAGCCGACAAAACATCCACTCGGCTTTTGTCATATCAGAAACCTCGGGAATAGACTTACCGGTAATTTCAGACAAAAGATAGGGAATAGCTTTGTAATATTTCCCTAGTTTTAATTTTTTCAATGTCTTCCGTAGACTTTGTGGGGTTGGCTCTTCTAAATGGTCTATGATTTTCTTCTTTACTTCGTTGTCTAAATATACCGGTCGATAACCTTGGATATGACTCATCCAGTCCCTGAAGTATTTTATTCTTTTGTATGGCGTCTTCTTACGACCTCCGTTGGAATAATATTGTTCCCTGGTAGCACAAGGCACGGCATTACGAATATTTTTACCGCACTCGTAACACTGTGCTGACGTGTCGTCTTCTATTTGCATTTTCTTACCACAACAAATATACTTATTTGGTTTAGTAGGTACAAACTTGGGTTTCAAGCACTTTACACAGAAATCATAAACAAACTCTTTACATTCTTCGCACTCCATATATAGACTAACATATTTGCGCTGTTGCCCCCAACCACACTTGGAGTGGGTTGTTTCCGTAGGTGGATTTTTGACACGGGTCTTGCCCGTGTTGAGATTGCGCTGGAACCCCCATTCCCTATACTACTACTTGCTTTGTTTGATGGAATAGCTACAGGTGAGACAGACAGACAAGATGAACGACAGACTGAATGAACAAAGAGGGATGGATGGATGGATGGATGGATGGATGGATGGGATAGATGGATGGGATAGATGGATGGATGGATGGATAGATGGATGGGATGGGATGGATGGATGGATGAATGGGAAGGAGGATGGAAGCAAATTACTGATCATTTGTATTATCAATATTTATTATTATTATTTTCTCAGGACTGCAGGCCTTGTTAGATCTTGGTATTGAAGTAGACACCTATTACTCGGCAGAGATAGATGAGCAGGCCATACAAGTAGCTAAAGTACAACATGGAGACAAGATTGTCCATCTTGGTGATGTGAAAAGCATCACAGAAAAACAGGTACTCTCTTATCATCGTCATCACCATCACTACTATCATCATCATTATCATCACCATTATCATTATCACCTTCATCATCATCATTATCATTATCGCCACAGCAAAATAAATATCTTCATCAATTATCATTACTTCTTACTCCATTTAGATTCGAGAAATGGGTCCATTTGACCTTGTAGTTGGTGGTAGCCCATGTCAAGACTTGTCCATCGCCAATCCTGTTCGTAGAGGAATATATGGTAAAATACAGTCATGCACAGTAAAGTATAGTTAAGTACTATACTGGAATATATGGCAAAATACAGTCATGCACAGTAAAGTATTGTTAAGTACTATACTGGAATATATGGCAAAATACAGTCATGCACAGTAAAGTATAGTTAAGTACTATACTGGAATATATGGCAAAATACAGTCATGCACAGTAAAGTATTGTTAAGTACTATACTGGAATATATGGCAAAAGTAAAAGAATATATGGGCAATTTTATGGCTTAATGTGTCTCGTCTTTTGTTGTTGCAGAAGGAACAGGCCGTTTGTTTTTTGAGTTCTTTCGGCTCGTTATGTGTGGCAGACCAGATGGCGGTTCATCTCGTCCCTTTTTCTGGCTTTTTGAGAATGTTGTGGGAATGAGAGCTGTTGATAAAAAGACTATATCAAGATTCCTACAAGTAAGATAATCATTTATTATGTATAATCATTATCGTTTTCATTATGACTATCATCATCGGCATCTTCGTCCCTATTATCACCATCACCACCATCATCATCACCACCATTATCACCATCATCATCACCACCATCATCACCACCATTATCACCATCATCATCATCACCATCATCATCACCACCATCATCACCACCATTATCACCATCATCATCATCACCACCATCATCATCATTATAATTAGGTATATCATGCTCTATTGTTAATCTTCTTATAGAGCAACCCAGTGGTGGTTGATGCTAGAGATGTGTCTCCAGCCCACCGCGCGAGGTACTTCTGGGGAAACTTACCAGGCATGAACAGGTACGTGAACCTTGTATACGCTGTCTGGCGGCACGGCACGGCACTGTCACGGTACCGAATTCCCAAAATCATTTGAACCATTCACATAACGCGAGGTCACTGCTTATCCAATCAAAATGCTTCAATCAACTTTCAGTCCCTTTTGGCTTGGGCGTAACGTCTTTCCATTTCAGACCAAGTGTGAATAAGATTCTATTTTTAAGCTGTATCCATGTTCATGTGCAACCGTTAGACAAATAAATGATACTCAAGGGAATGACACGTAGTCATCCGGTCGACTATTGCATGTAAGGTGCTATTAAAGCTGTTATCAGGAGACTAAGCAGTCATTCTACAATTTGATGAAAAATATATCAAATAGGCTAGATGGTTTGACACCAGAACGGCACGGTAAACGCTTCTCAGTTACACAATGAGCTCTGATTCTTCACTGCGTCCTTGCAGACCCACGAGACCAGTCGCTGGCGATAAGCTGACGCTTCAAGAATGTTTGGAACCAAACTGTGGAAGAAAGGCCAGGGTAAGTACGAATAGTGAGCACTGACTAACCCACCCACCCCTCCCCCTCTCCCGTGAATAATTTTGTCTTTCTTAGTTTACAAAGGTTCAAACAATCACTACCAATGCAAACTCCCTGAGACAAACAAAGAAGAACTTGCTCCCTGTGGTAGTCAGTGACCGCGAGGGCATGGAGCGGGAAGATATTTTGTGGTGTACGGAAATGGAGAGGTAAGATACAGGAAGCCCGTCTGATGATTTTACAGCTGTTTTAAAAACTAAATATTAGCTAATCGAAATCGAGAAAATTTGTAAAACTGAAGTGTAACTTTTCCTCTTGAAATTATGGATTTCCATGCCACCAAATGAAAAAATATCGTTGCTAATGAGCGCTCGATTAGTGAATCAATAATTTAATAATATTTTGATAATTTAATACTTATATTGCGCGTGTTACATAGGAAGATGCTCACACGCGCATAATAATTAATGATTTTATATCGTTATTGCTCTGGAGGAATTTTTTGTGCTCGTTCACTCAACCAGAATGTCAATTTAATGTAGAAGAAGAATTAAATCAATCAGGTTTTTCCTGGTATAAAATAAACGATTTATCAGCAAATCATTAATTATTCATAAATAATGCTAATCATTCTATTCTCTGATTGGCTGAATGTAAGAATTCTGTTCTGTGATTGGTTCTTTCAAAAAGATGCGATTAAGAGCTCAAAAGGATGCGATTAATAGCTCCTAAGGATGCGATTTGGGAATTAATCGCACTCCTCTGAACCAATCAGATTTCAGGACTTGGTAGTGATTACAAAAAAGATATGATTAATGATTTTATATTATTATTGCTCTGGAGGAATTTTTTGTGCTCGTTCACTCAACCAGAATGTCGAAATTTGACTATTTTCGCAGGTTTCTTTACGTCACTATTTCATATCAACTGATAATGACGTCTTCATTCTTTAAAGGTTATTTGGGTTTCCTAGTCACTACACGGACGTCAACAACATGGGACGACCTCAACGCCAGCGTCTGCTTGGTAACGCGTGGAGCGTACCCGTCATAAGGCATCTGTTGTCACCACTCAAGGACTACTTTAAATGTCAGGTGTAGCGGGATCCCGAGGGACGGGATAAGTTTAGGGTTTACTTGAATCGGGATTCCCTAGAGATTTCAAACTCCCATCGTTCACATTGGTTGATTGAAGTGTCAATCAAAGTTAGCTTTATATATCCAACCTAATCACGATCGTTCACTTTCATTGATTGACATGTGTCAATCAAGATCTTTTTCTTTTCAAAATACACTGTAGCTGCTATTTTGCTCTTCTCACTCTACCTTGTCTTCTTATCTCTCATTGATTGACATGTGTCAACCATTGTTGAGTTTCATTTCAAAATGGCCGCCAGGGCGTCAAGCGATCTTGTCTTCGTATCTTTCACATCGTTTGATTGACATGTGTCAATCAAGTTGAGTTTTATTCAAAATGGCCGCCGTGCCGTCGTCTTTGAAAAATCAAGTCGTTTTATATATCGGTTTTATTAACGTGGTATAAATCGAAGAAAGTATTTATTCTTTTGGTTCGCTTTGGTTTTAAAATAAGTCTTAAAAATAATAAGGGATTTTAAAAAGGTGTATCATGCAGGCAGTCATTTCGAAAGATAAAATTAAAAATTCGTGTTCTAAATTCGCCAAGTTTTTTCAACCATTAATTTATTACGCATCGAAAATGAAACTTTCTCAAATTTACATCCGTTTACTAAAAATAGCCCAACATGGCGCGTGCGTTATTAAGAAGTTTCCCTCTCTTATTTATGCTTTCTTGCCGGATCTTAATGCGCTTTTGTGTAGGATTGTTTCCAAGCAATAATAATGAAGGAAGAATATATCTTCCTGGCGACGCAAAAAGTTCGCTAGTAATCGTTTACTACTGCTTAAATAGTCAAATATGTTTTTAACAAACTCTGAAACAACCTCTGGGCTGATCTAAGTCAGGGCATGGCTTACTCACAGATTGAACCCTAAAACAACCTCTGGGCTGATCTAAGTCAGGGCATGGCTAACTCACAGATTGAACCCTAAAACAACCTCTGGGCTGATCTTAGTCAGGGCATGGCTAACTCACAGATCAAACCCTGAAACAACCTCTGGGCTGATCTAAGTCAGGGCATGGCTAACTCACAGATTGAACCCTGAAACAACCTCTGGGCTGATCTAAGTCAGGGCATGGCTAACTCACAGATTGAACCCTGAAACAACCTCTGGGCTGATCTAAGTCAGGGCATGGCTAACTCACGGATTGAATCCTGAAACAACCTCTGGGCTGATCTAAGTCAGGGCATGGCTAACTCACAGATTGAACACTGAAACAACCTCTGGGCTGATCTATGTCAGGGCATGGCTAACTCACAGATTGAACCCTGAAACAACCTCTGGGCTGATCTATGTCAGGGCATGGCTAACTCACAGATTGAACCCTGAAACAACCTCTGGGCTGATCTAAGTCAGGGCATGGCTAACTCACAGATCGAACCCTGAAACAACCTCTGGGCTGATCTTAGTCAGGGCATGGCTAACTCACAGATTGAACCCTGAAACAACCTCTGGGCTGATCTTAGTCAGGGCATGGCTAACTCACAGATTGAACACTGAAACAACCTCTGGGCTGATCTAAGTCAGGGCATGGCTAACTCACAGATCAAACCCTGAAACAACCTCTGGGCTGATCTAAGTCAGGGCATGGCTAACTCACAGATTGAACACTGAAACAACCTCTGGGCTGATCTAAGTCAGGGCATGGCTAACTCACAGATCCTTAAAGTTCGGTTCATTCAAATCACGTTATATTTGTATTTCAATACTCCAAATTTTTCTAAATCTTATTCAATCCCATTCAGTTTTTTCACTACAAAGTCCGACTTCCTATTTTTAGTAACATGAGAACATAGATTTTGAATGTTTGTCTTTGGTGATTTAAACCGTAGGTTGAACCAGAAAGAACACGTCACAGAGTACAAACGTCATAAATATATTAATTTCTTTATTTAATCATATAAAACAATAGAGGATTATTAACAAAAACGATTCCTCCACGTCCTCTTATGAAAAAGATACTTTTATTTTTTATTTTTTTTTTTTTGAATAAGAAACGTTTAAGAAATAATTTCCTCGTTCTACGAACCGAAAAATTTTCAATATACATCAATCGTTTTTTGACTCTTATCTCGATTTTTAGCTAGAAAATTATCTTTTTTTTTTTGTTCCAATTCCTTCCTTATATCAATTTTTATTTGTTAATTCGAATTCTCAGACAGTTTAAGCTGTTAATCTATAGTAACAATTAAAATATCGTACCATTCAATACCTCAATACACGCCGACAGCATGGTTTCTAAGTATTTATAAAATTAATTTCTCGATAACTGCTTTTACGCAATTCAAGTAAATCTTCCTCAAAAGATAATTAAATATCATACTAATTGTGAAAAAAGTTATTAACTTCATTACTTTGCTATTTTGAAATAATATTTTTGAGTCATTATAGTTTTGAGTTGAGCATTGTTGAAGAAACTGAAACGAGTGAGTGATGTTTGCCACCAAAAATGAATGTATTTAAAAAAATAGTATTTAGTCTTGTTGTCGTTGCTAATAATTAAATATCATACTAAGTTTGAAAAAGAATAACCAACTTCATTACTTTTCTATTTCAAAATAATATTTTTGAATGGTTATAGTTTTGAGTTGAGCATTGAAGAAACTGAAACGAGTTAAAAGTGAGTGACGTTTGCCACCAAAAATGAATGTATTTTAAAAAGAGTGTTAACCTTGTTGTCGTTGCTAGGAATGTCACTAAGATTTGAAAAAATTGGCGCTTCTCTTGACTGACAACTAAAAGGTTGTCAAATCAATTCGACTTTCTCATTTTCACTTTAAGTATCTCTGTTGAGCAACTCAACTCAGACACCTACAAAATGTTTCCTTTATCTGCAAGTTTTGTGAAGGTGTCTATTATTTTTCTCGGTTTACTCACTTTTATTTTTAACATCACATTTTTGTTAACAGTTTCAAAAACTAGAGTTAATATTTCAAAATACAACTTGTTGAATTTGATTGAGACTCGTATTGTATGGGAAGGTACGATAGATGATGTTGGGCAGAAAAGTGAACTCCATGGACTCAGCCAACATATGTGGCTGAACGTGTGCTGCTCATGCGTGGATTCTCTTTGCAACGTTCCACTTTTTCCAAAAGCTCCAAACAAAAGAACAATCATCAATGGAACAGAATTCTCTTGGCCCGGAAATAAAAGATACACGGAGAGAATCTTTGGTTTTCTTCAGCCTCCGAAAACCGCTTCGTATAGGTTCGCTATTTCTTCGGATGATTCGTCGGAGATTTGGCTCAGTTCCGATGAGAAAAGTGAGAATTCAGTTCTTATCGCCAAAGTAGGAGAAAAGAAACAAAACGCCTGGGCATACAAATATGATTACTGGAAATATTCTACTCAAATATCCAATGAAATAGAACTCATAGCGGGCAAGAAATACTTCATCGACATCATCCATGTACAATTTGGTCATGACGAGCATCTTGTTGTCCAGTGGAAAGACTCTGTTAATGCAAACTTTTCTGACATACCACTAGAATATTTATCCCCCTATTTTACAGAAGATTCGGATACTAATCTTGACATTTTTCACTACGATGTTTTGATACCCGAGGCTGAAAGCTGCAAGAACTTAACCACAGAAAATCCCTTTTTGCTTCAACGTCATCTCACGTACGCAGAACATGATGAATTCAAACAAGTTTTACCAGTTGTTGATTTGGGATTCTTAAACGAAATTCACCACTCAGAAAGGAGCCTCAAGGAACCGTACGAATCACTATCGAAACATTTCCATGGAACGAACGTCTATCCGTTTGAGCCGAAGGTGAAGAACATCTTTGAATGGGATGTAGTACCTTGGGATTCGTTCGGTATGGGAGAAGAGGACGCTATGGCCATTGTAGCATCCTATATGGACAGGTTGAATGCTTCTACTAATGAGTAAGTATCCTCTTTGAAATCGAATTTGTTACTATTTTGTACGTAAATTTGTGAAGGAAGGAAGGAAGGAAGGAAGGAAGGAAGGAAGGAAGGAAGGAAGGAAGGAAGGAAGGAAGGAAGGAAGGAAAGATGGATGGAAGGAAGAAAGGAAGGAAGGAAGGAAGAAAGGAAGAAAGGAAGAAAGGAAGAAAGGAAGGAAGGAAGGAAGGAAGGAAGTAAGGAGGGAAAGAAGGAAGGAAGGATGGATGGATGGAAGGAAGAAAGGAAGGAAGGAAGGAAGTAAGGAGGGAAGGAAGGAAGGAATGAAGAAGGGAGGGAAAAAAGGAAGGAAGGAAGCAGCAAACGTGACAACTTTCAGCTTCTCCAAGAACGCAAAGTGTGTCAATAGATTAAAAAGTGTAAATATTATTAGTAATTGTGATATTTGTCTGGATTTCTTTTTAATTAATTTAGCCCCTCCATATTTTTTGTGTTTAATCTATTTTCATTACCGTGGTTGTACGAATTTCGCACACAAAATTATCTAATAATCACCGCGTTCGCCACGTCAGCTTTAAAGAAACAAATTTACATTTTTATTGAATAATTCCAGCGTAAAAGAACATATTACGCATATATATATTTTGAATTCCTTAATCTATAAATTAATGGATGGGTGGTTAAAATCCCGATTCTTCCTTGTAGCTGATCGTTCTTCAGCTTGGGCGTAAAGTTTTCCCATTTTAGACCACATAATATTCTTTGTTTGAGTCGTATCCATATTCATGTGTCTTCTCATGTGTAACCGTTAAACAAAGAAATAATACTCTAGGGAATGACACATGGTCTTGAGAATAAGATTCTTTGTTTGAGTTGTATCCATATTCATGTGTCTTCTCATGTGTAACCGTTAAACAAAGAAATGATACTCTAGGGAATGACACGTGGTCTTGAGAATAAGATTCTTTGTTTGATTTGTATTCATATTCATGTGTCTTCTCATATACAACCGTTAAACAAAGAAATAATACTCTAGGGAATGACACGTGGTCTTGAGAATAAGATTCTTTGTTTGTGTTGTATCCATATTCATGTGTCTTCTCATGTACAACCGTTAAACAAAGAAATAATACTCTAGGGAATGACACTTGGTCTTGAGAATAAGATTCTTTGTTTGAGTTGTATCCATATTCATGTGTCTTCTCATGTGCAACCGTTAAACAAAGAAATGATATTCTAGGGAATGACACGTGGTCTTGAGAATAAGATTCTTTTTTTGAGTTGTATCCATATTCATGTGTCTCCTCATGTGCAACTGTTAAACAAAGAAATGATACTCTAGGGAATGACACATGGTCTTGAGAATAAGATTCTTTGTTTGAGTTGTATCCATATCGATGTGTCTTCTCATGTTCAACCGTTAAACAAAGAAATGATACTCTAGGGAGTGACACATGGTCTTGAGAATAAGATTCTTTGTTTGAGTTGTATCCATATTCATGTGTCTTCTCATGTGCAACCGTTAAACAAAGAAATGATACTCTAGGGAGTGACACGTGGTCTTGAGAATAAGATTCTTTGTTTGAGTTGTATCCATATTCATATGTCTTCTCATGTGTAACCGTTAAACAAAGAAATGATACTCTAGGGAATGACACGTTGACTTGAGAATTAGATTCTTTGTTTGAGTTGTATCCATATTCATTTGTCTTGTCATGTACTACCGTTAAACAAAGAAATGATACTCTAGGGAATGACACGTTGACTTGAGAATTAGATTCTTTGTTTGAGTTGTATCCATATTCATTTGTCTTGTCATGTACTACCGTTAAGCAAAGAAATGATACTCTAGGGAATGACACATGGTCTTGAGAATAAGATTGTTTGTTTGAGTTCGATCCATATTCATGTGTCTTCTCATGTTCAACCGTTAAACAAAGAAATGATACTCTAGGGAATGACACATGGTCTTGAGAATAAGATTCTTTGTTTGAGTTGTATCCATATTCATGTGTCTTCTCATGTGCAACTGTTAAATAAAGAAATGATACTCTAGGGAATGACACATGGTCTTGAGAATAAGATTCTTTGTTTGAGTTGTATCCATATTCATGTGTCTTCTCATGTGCAACTGTTAAATAAAGAAATGATACTCTAGGGAATGACACATGGTCTTGAGAATAAGATTCTTTGTTTGAGTTGTATCCATATTCATGTGTCTCCTCATGTGCAACCGTTAAACAAAGAAATGATACTCTAGGGAATGACACATGGTCTTGAGAATAAGATTCTTTGTTTGAGTTGTATCCATATTCATTTGTCTTGTCATGTACTACCGTTAAGCAAAGAAATGATACTCTAGGGAATGACACGTTGACTTGAGAATTAGATTCTTTGTTTGAGTTGTATCCATATTCATATGTCTTCTCATGTGCAACCGTTAAACAAAGAAATGATACTCTAGGGAGTGACACGTGGTCTTGAGAATAAGATTCTTTGTTTGAGTTGTATCCATATTCATATGTCTTCTAATGTGTAACCGTTAAACAAAGAAATGATACTCTAGGGAATGACACATGGTCTTGAGAATAAGATTCTTTGTTTGAGTTGTATCCATATCGATGTGTCTTCTCATGTTCAACCGTTAAACAAAGAAATAATACTCTAGGGAATGACACATGGTCTTGAGAATAAGATTCTTTGTTTGAGTTGTATCCATATTCATGTGTCTTCTCATGTGCAACTGTTAAACAAAGAAATAATACTCTAGGGAGTGACACGTGGTCTTGAGAATAAGATTCTTTGTTTGAGTTGTATCCATATTCATGTGTCTTCTCATGTACAACCGTTAAACAAAGAAATGATACTCTAGGGAATGACACGTGGTCTGAAATGAGAAAACATGCCCGAGGTGATGGGTTTTATTATCAATTCTCTTTCTACACAGGACTTATATACTAAAGTCTGTTGTCAACATCGAAACGACCAACGTCACGAACGGCAGTCGATATTTACTGGAATTGGACTTGATGAAGACTACACCGAACAATAAAACAATCCATCTATCGGAATATCTGTATCAAGACAAAAACAATCCCCAGCAGCTTTATTATATTAATCAGATGCAATGGAAACGAAATGCTAAGATAACATTTGTAATCACAGCCAAAAACCAAGGCACATGGGTGAAAATCTTCCTAGACGACATGGCCAAGTTCCTGGGGCAAACAGGAGATTCTAATGTTGATATTATAATATTTGACTGCGAGAGTCAAGATCTCGATTTAAAGAAAGCTGTGCGGGACAGTGGAATTGGTCATCGAATAAAGACTGTTGGTAAACCAGGTCGTTATTCTCGAAGAGAGTCCTTTAACATGGCCATAGATCTTGTGGACGATCCCCACAGTATAGTATTCTTGGTAGATTTGCATTTGAAGTTTGGAGAGGCATTATTGAATGATATTAGAAAGGTAAACATCCCGAAAATATTAAAGAGAGTATTTCTGGGTTCAGCCACCCAAATGGTCCCATTGAAATCAGTCCCTTCCTCACTGCGTGTAGATCAGAGTATTCCTGGGTTGAACCACCCAAATGGTCCCATTGAAATCAGTCCCTTACTGCGTGTAGATCAGAGTATTCCTGGGTTGAGCCACCCAAATGGTCCCATTGAAATCAGTCCCTTCCTCACTGCGTGTAGATCAGAGCATTCCTGGGTCGAGCCACCCAAATGGTCCCATTGAAATCAGTCCCTTACTGCGTGTAGATCAGAGTATTCCTGGGTTGAACCACCCAAATGGTCCCATTGAAATCAGTCCCTTCCTATCTGCGTGTATATCAGAGCATTTCTGGGTCGAGCCACCCAAATGGTCCCATTGAAATCAGTCCCTTCCTCACTGCGTGTAGATCAGAGTATTCCTGGGTTGAACCACCCAAATGGTCCCATTGAAATCAGTCCCTTCCTATCTGCGTGTATATCAGAGCATTTCTGGGTCGAGCCACCCAAATGGTCCCATTGAAATCAGTCCCTTCCTCACTGCGTGTAGATCAGAGTATTCCTGGGTCGAGCCACCCAAATGGTCCCATTGAAATCAGTCCCTTCCTATCTGCGTGTATATCAGAGCATTTCTGGGTCGAGCCACCCAAATGGTCCCATTGAAATCAGTCCCTTACTGCGTGTAGATCAGAGTATTCCTGGGTTGAGCCACCCAAATAGTCCCATTGAAATCAGTCCCTTCCTCACTACGTATAGACTGACTTTACTGTTTCTTTACAGCACACTATTGAAGGCCATCTGATCTATTGTCCAATCATCGTCCGCCAATTTGAATGCTCCACACTAAACAATTTATTTGCTGGTTACTATGGTTACTACGAGGTACAAGGCTTTGGTATTGTTGCCATGTACAAGTCGGACTGGGACCGAGTCGGGGGGTTCACGATGGACGACAAAAATAAATACAAGTGGGGAGGAGACGATTACGATTTGATGGACAGTGTCTATTTACGTGGCCTTGATTACGCCAGAGTAAAATGCCCGTATGTGTATCATTTTTTTCACTCGAAAGATGGAATGTGGTCATGAGGAATGTGGTTGATGCTTCTCAGGGTAGTTAATGGAAAATTAAATTTAATTAAGCATGCCAAACTTTGGTGCCGAACTCTATCGGGAATCGAGCTGATACCGAGCCTTGGCCGATCAATATCGGGTGTCGAACTCCCACCGAGTTCTGATGCCGAACTATGTTGGGAACAGCGAAGTTAATGCTGGTTTTTAATCATTCTGAAGAGAGTGAAATAACAAAAGACAAGACGGAAATGCTGGTTGATATAACAAGAGAATTCACTGACAATTCTTGTGTAAAAGCCGATCAAGATGGCGGCTATGACGTCATGTGCAAACAAAGAACACCAAGTTATGGTACGTCAACCTTTATCGGAAACCGAAAGCTTGTGTATCACTCGAAGATGCAAAAAGCTATTTTCTTCCTAATCCCGGCCCTAAAATAATAAATGAGGAAAACGTAAATTAAACTTAGAGCTAAAATGTGAGATATCATTGTAAAACTTTGAAATTAAAATATCTTATGTGGAAGCATCTGAATATGTAGAATATTAACTCCAAAAGTTTGAAAAATTACATTAAAGCAAGCGTGGATAATACAGAGTTAAAAGAACGCTTTAAATACTGAGGTCAAGGAAAAGACTGGGTCGAGCTGCAATTGCAGTGCATTGTGGGACTGATTTAGGGGACATTTTTTACGATGGTGGCTATTTCGTCCTTTCTTATATATAGCCACTCCGAGGTTTTGGAAAAGACTGGGTCGAGTTGGTGTTGAAGTGCATTGTGGGGCTGTTTTACGGGACATATTTCCAAGATGGCGTCTATCTCGTCCCCTTAAAATTAGCCACAAATTGCACTGCAATGACAACTACTAGAAATATATCCGCTAGTTCTTTTATCGAAAAGAGATAGACTTTTATACTCCAATCAGCCTCAATATTGCTCTTCCTCGTGGCCATTTGCTACAATGACCAAGCGGTTGAAAATATGCACTGAAAATAACCGAAAAATAGTTCACTATAAATTGATCATAATGTGGTCCTAAGAAAGCCTACAAAAGTTCCAGTTGCTATTGTTCTTTCAGCAAGTTTGACTTGTCAATCCGTTTAAATCTTTTTAGCTCTATCAAGCCGACCATCCAGCGACAATTTGTTGTCCAAATCGTTTGGGTCTTCATCTTCTAATCTTTTGACTCTAATAAGTGTTTTTTCGCTTTGGTTATTTATCCTTCCTAAACGCTTTACCCTTACTAAAGGTTTGTCCGCGTCACTATTACGTCTTTTTAACAGAAGCTCTTGCTTTGCTCTTGCGAATTTTTCGCTAAATTCGCCAGGGGTCTCTGCCTCTGTTACAAGCTCCCTCAACACTCTAGTAAGATTAAATGGCCGATAGTTTCCTTCTAGGGACGTCTTTATTCTCATAACATCGTTTTTTAGTTGCTGTTCGTCTTTATTGAGAGCTGACTGAAGAGCCAGTTTGATATGTTGGTCATTAATATTTCGTATTGACCGCCGTAATTCTCTCGTCGAAATACTTCTGTTTGAATTTATTCCGCTCCCTTCTTCGACCTTTATCTTCTTCTTCTTGTTCCTTTTCGTTTTCACCATACCAGATGACGTCATATTGTTGCCTTGACTACTAACTTCAGTCTTGTTAGTAAATAATTTGCTGTCAAGACTTTTCATCGCATCAAAACGGTTTCCTTTTTTCTCAAGCAAATTATTTTCGGAGTGAAAAGCTTTCTTTTCTATTTTGTTGCTTCTTTTTTCGTCCGGCGACGTTTTATTTTCATGGATATGAAGTCTAGATTTTTTAAAGTTGTGTTTAAAATGTCGACTCGACTTTGGTGTCAAGCTCGTGTTTCCCCGCCATTCAGCTTCGTTGCTGTGTCGTTGTGCGTACACAATAGACTCGTTTCTATACTTTAAAACGTCCAGTGGATTAACAGCCTCGTTTGTAAAATTATTTTTTTCTTCTCTTTGATTGACGCTTATTTTACCCAAGTCTTTTTTACGTAAATGCGACATCTTCGAAAAATGAGGTTCGTTGCCAGGTTTGCGCATGCGCATTACCGCATCCGCTCTCTCAAGCTTTTTCTCCAGTGGCTTATCAATACGACCCTGTTTAGAAAGCCTGTTAATCCTGATTTTTCTAAGCTTTCTCGGAGGTTTTCTGATTAGATGAATTCGTGGCTGCATATACTTTATCCCCAGATCTCCTCGGTTTTTCGTAATCGGGGTAAACTGGGTCGGTATAGGCTTTGATTTGATCAAATCTTCTCTGTCAACTTGTTTATCAACTTTTTCCTCTCTAAACAGTTCGCGATTTGCTTCTTCTAATGAAGTGTTTGATTTCCGTAAAATATCCAACGCTACTTTCCCTGTGATGTCGGATGGAGGATTATTGGAACTCGACCCATTCTTTTTCCTCGTGTTATTCTCGTCACCAGGCTTTCTCGTCGTTTCTTTTGGTAGGTGGGGTTTACCTTTGACTTTGGTGTAGAAGTATATTGTATTGCTTGCTAAAGAGAAAACGAAAAAAAAAATTTTTTTTTAATGTGTAAGTTGGGACCATACCTCCAGACCCAGTGCTGAAGCGCAGTATGGCAGCGCGAAGCGTTTACGGCTATGCCGGAGATTTCGGCCCCGACACCGCTATCCAGTGACTGATCAGGAAGCTCGGCCTAAGCCTAAGGGAGAGGTTAGTCGGCCCCTAGACCGTAGATGATTAACCCCTTTTTGTTTTAGCTTCGCACCAGTGTCCCAAGATGTGCAAAAGGGACAGCATGGTGGTCTTTAGCAAGGGGGGTCCTACATGGACGCCAGAGACACGCCGGGGTAATGAGCCCCGCCCCCCATGTAGACCTACACACTACAGATTACTACAATAAACACTAATACAAAAAGATAATCAAAACATCATTTACATATAGAGTATCATCCTGGTCTACCTAGGATTATACTCATCAAAACACTTCATAGGTATATTCAAGCGAACACAACGTTTTCCCTTGCTAAATTCGATTTTTTCTGAGTTGTGTACTTCTATATAGTTGCATTGTTCCATGTGGGATTTATTTTGCACTAACAAGATGCGAATATAGAAAATAGTGCGCATACTCAGAATCTTACCATCATCGCGTGATTCTCCATTTTCGTCAATGATGTATGACGTCATCAAGACTTTACCCTTGGAAACCGAGCCACTTCTGATGCCGTTTAGGAATGGGAACGTAAAGCAAACATTGAGACCTCCACAATACGAGTAGAACACGGCCATGAAGACGAAGAAGAAGAAAAACCCGATAAACAGGTTGAACTTGGTAGAAATCTTCATGCTTGCTGCTGGAAGGTAAGAAATACTTCTTTTAAAAGTTTGGAAAATAAAAGCTATGCTTTAAGCTGCAATGACACGTAGCATAGCTTGAAGTGAAAATAATTTCGTCATAGCAAAAAGGCAATATAAGTATAGATTTTGAATAATATTTTGATTCTCGAGTTTCAAGTTCTCTGTTGCTCATGACCAGCCTCAATTTTATAGAATATTCATGTATTCCAGTGAAGGTCCGTGGAATTTTATTAAACTCGGTGATTGTAAATTGCTGAATACTCCAGTTTTGAGTTTTCTGTCGAGTTTTCTGAATATTCATATGCTCCAGTGAAGGAGTTTATATTCTTGAAGTTGTGCATTCTTTACTTTACCGTTGGTATTTGTGAATATTTAGACACTGATACGAGGCTAACCCTGAGTAAATGAGTCTACAATTGCCCTAATTCATTATGACTTCACATCAAAACACAATCTTCAACAATCTATTGTTTAAACGCAAAGGATATTGGTCGTCGGACGGGGTCAAATCAGCGCAAATTCACCGAAAATTGCTCTAAAACCCGTATCAATCCACGAAGAGAAGTAGAATAGCCAGCAAACGCTCAGAATATTTTTTAGTATATATTAACACATATTATATCCGAAAACCAGGCCATTTTAGATTAAACTGTTTAGCTAGGAGCAAATTTTGTTGAATTTTCTATTGGATTTGGCGATTCTATCCCCCATATAAACAAACACTGATGTTATATTGAACTAGTGCAATTAAGGAGCACAGCGGTATTGTTCAATTTAAAAACGAGCAAGGGGCTGCATGGGGTGCACGACTTTTGAATCTTATTCTAATTAAAATATATTCTAAATCTATTAAATTGTAATCTTAATAGAGGCGTGCGTCCCTAATGTCTACTATTAACCAAACTTTCTTCGTAAAATTTCGACGCTTTTAAAAGCTTGTAATTCTATTCATTGAAACATGTTCAAACTTGCCTGTCGTACTAATCTTGAGATGCCTTTTCGAATTTTTAGAAGAGTTAGATTAAAATTCAAAATTCTACTCATTCCCTTGCTCGTTTTTGAAATGGCCAATTTACACCCTGATAAAAGGTGGCCGGATTCCGTGGATTCCGCAGTCCTCTGCTAGCCATTCAGGTGACTGATGTATTCGGATTCCATATCTGGAAATATAGGAATATCTTTTGAAGGGAAAATAGAAGCTAACAAATGCAACGAAAAGTAAAAATATCATACCTTTTTTATCTAACATATATCGTTAGTAAACAATATCTTTTGGTTGTTGTCTTCTTTTTGATGGTAGTTTGAACTTTTTGGTCCATCGAATAATACTATAAGTAATACACTCTTTTTCTGGAGTTTTTCAGCTGCTTTCTTGGCTTGTGGCCTTTTCTTTTGTCTCTTTGGAAACCTCAATTATTTGTCAATACGAATTTTATGATTAGGCCTGTCTCAGGAACTCGACTCGGTTCTTCGGGGAAACCATTTAACGATCGTTTGAAAGAATATGAACCATTTTGCTATTATTTCGATTTGTTTATTGCTGTACCTGCTCAAGTCATGGAAAGCCAGGCCACGTAACAATCCATGTCACTGAAGATACGGGTGGCTGTTTGATCGAACCGTGCTTGTACTTGTCTGTCAAGCACAGGTAGCCCATAACCATATAAAAATCCCATTAGAGATCAATATTTACCATCGCGTGAGTAAATGAACCTGTGATCAAGAAGCACAGCGGTATTGCCTGATTTCTTATTTATGGCTTCATAAACTACAAATACTTTTACCAGAAAAACTGGAAGTTCTGCCATAAAATAAATGATAAATATCATTCCGATAGGAAAGTTCCGGAAAACTCGGTCTTCCAATTGAGACAATCCACTTTTCCCGCTCTTTTCTGTTCTTTTGATAGACGCGTGTACGATTTTTCGAACTCAAAATTTCCCGCTCTTTTCTTCCAATTAGCGACGAAGAAGCTTTTGGTGGACGTCAATTAAGGTGTTTCCATGACATCCATAGGCACGTGCCCTCAGTATAGCTTTGTGTTTTCCGACAATGTTATGAAAACGCCTTGTGATTGACGTCCACCTAAACCTTCTTCGTCGCGACAAAAAAAGAAAATCGCTAGAGAGCGCGTATGATTGAGCAAAGTGACCCGTTCAAGAACCAGCAAGAAGTACGCATGCGCAAAAGCACTGATATCAATGATTCATCAACTGCCTTTGTTTCGAAAAAGTCAATATTTAAAATTTACATCTTTCTAGCGGATGTTAAACGATCAAGAGACACTGAAATATTTTATTATCAGGTACGAAAAGTGTTTTTTTTATTAATGTGATAACGATTCTACTAAAATTAGTACTTTCTTTTGTTTGCTCCAAGTTTTCTGTTGCGATTTGATTTTTTTTCATTGAACCTCATTCAACTTCGTCCATTTTTATTTGTATTTAACTTGAACTTTTATTTATATAAAACACCCGGTTTTATGACGTCTCTAGTTATTCAAGCATTATTCTGTCTCGTTAAGCTGTGTCTTGACGTGTGTCTCATCGAAGAAATAGAAAAGGCGCGCGTTTGCAGGGTCCGCGAGTTATAAAAGCACGCGGGAATTATTGGTGTTAGGAGAAGCACATCGCTTTGCAGGTGTTGTGGTTGTCCCCGTGTGCTTTAAAAGCCATTCCGAGATTAGTTAAACGAATGGCTTGAGTTGGTATTGCAGTGCATTTTGGACTAGACTGTTGAGGGGGACGCGCGAAACAAACTCGACGGATCTTGACTTGAACTCGTGAATATTCTGCACAAAATCGAGTGTGACCTAGCTGTTTAAACGACTGTGTAATCGAGAAACACAGCGGAAAAGTCTGTTTGCCTCATGATTGAGGATCATTTGTAGTTAGTTATCTTATAATAAATAATGATAACATAATAAAGATCATCAGGGATTACTGAGTCATCAAAAATTTCATCAACAACCCGATCACGTGATCAACATTGGCAACTACGTCATCGAGAACCCGAGATCACGTGATCAATGGTTACTGCATCATCAAGAACCAACCTCGTTCACAGGGGCATCATGGCGGTCGTCGGGGAGAAGACGACCGACGACCGCCATTTAGTTTTGGAGTCGGGCCGAGAGGGCCCTGGGAACGAGGTTGATCAAGAACCCGAAAGAGCGATCACGTGATCATTTTTGACGTCATCATTATTAACCATTCTTTTGTCTGTAGAGGGTTACCAAGGAGCAGGGATGTCGAAGAAGACAATCAACTACCTTATTGTATTCATTTTTTGCTGGAGTATATCCTTCGTTATCATAATCTACACCCAGCTCTATTCACCTAAAGACACGATATCTCCTTTCAACACTCGTCAACTCTTCCTGGTCGGACAAAAAGGAAGCGGGGGAACCCCTGGTTGGTTCCATAATAAATACATATTAACGTACGGCCATTATCCACAATGCTTTCCACTCAACCCAGATATACTACTTTACAACAGGATTTTTAAGACAGGCAGTACGAGCACACAGTACTGGTTGGACGCCTTTGCTCAAACTATGAACTTCCCTTTAGAGTTTGCAACCACAGAGGACTGGTACGATACTGGGAAGTCACGTGTCTACCCAGGGATCATTGCAAGGCACGCCAGGAAAAAACTCTCGCGTCCAGAGGTCAAACGATTTGTTTTTGTCGCGCATTTTTACTTCCGGTTTAAATTGAACCTGACTTCTACGTATACATATATTAATCAGGTTCGAGAACCTGTTAAACGGGTTATTTCGCATTATTTCTATATTCGTAGAAACAAGGAAAGGCCGAAACACCGACTTAAGGAGCTGGAAAAGAGCGGGAACTTCGACGAGTCTTTAGACGAATGCTTACGGCTGCAACACAAAGGATGCGAGAGTAACGTCATGACAAGGTTTTTCTGTGGTAAGCATTCGTATTGTAAGAACGGAGACAAGAGAGCTCTGCGTAAAGCGAAAAAAAACATTCGTCGTTATTATGCTGCAGTAGGTTTACTTGAACATCTTGAAATATACCTAAAGATTCTACAAAAGAGGTTCCCATCGTTCATACCGTCCAATGCTACGTCATGGGTCTCTAAAGAGAAGGTTAATCATCTGTATAACATGAGCGAGGTTTCTATGGCAACCATACAACTTATAAAAACGTTAAACTCGGATGACTTGAAATTGTATGAGTTTATCAAAGAGAGATTCTGGAGTCAGGCCAAAGCTTGTAAGATAATTTAAACCTAAAATCTTTAGTGAAAAAATATGTATTCATTGCAAAAAAAACTGTCGTCATCTCGTACACCACTCCCTCCTCCTCGAGTTATTTGCCTCCTTTTAAAACCATTCCCATAAAATAAGACGTAACTAAACATTACGAAAACTAAATCCTTGCTCATTACAGAAACGCCATACATTAACTTTGAACCCAACACTCAATTCTCAGAGCAAGTAGACTACAGTGACGTAACAATAGATCTTGCATGGGGTTGAACAGGCAATGATTTGCAGAACCAAAAAAAAGAAAAAAAGAAAAAGAAAAGGCAGAACCAAAAGGTCCGTTTCCTTATTCTCCAAACTACCGTGGATATCTATCTTTGATCTCATTAAATGCAGAAAACTCTCACTTCTTTTCAATGTACTTCTAAACCCTTATGCAACAAGTTGTCTCAAAAGAAGGTTCCATGCAGCTCCTTTCTGAAACACGTGGTACTTTAGGTCGTCGTACCAGGGCGGCTTGCTACGACTTGCCAAGGTGCAAAATCCTTGCATCAGCTATGGAAAGTGAACATTGACTTATGGTTCTACTAAACTTTACAATGATCTTCGTTCTTATTTCAAACAGCTCTCTTTTCCTTCGTTTCCTTTGACTCCTAAATCTTTGGCTTCCACTCTTTCTTCTATAAAGTCTAAATTACATAATCTATTTTATCGTATGACCCGTACGGCCCTGCTCGCGCGCTCTAATAAAACCATTGGAAAAAGTCACGTGCTGGGGGCCGGACGGGTTGACGTAAGCGGGCCGGAAAAACCCGTCCGGCCCTGCTCGAATCCGCGCGCTTCCTTTTTCTTAATTATTTTTATTTTCGTGAGGGTCATATGATAAAATGCTTATTGACGGAGTTAGGTCGGGCCGTACGGGAAAATATTTGGCTCTCGGTCATTTGTACGGACCTCGCTACGCTCGGTCCGTACGACATGACCTCGAGCCAAATATTTTCCCGTACGGCCCTCCCACTCAGTCAATAAGTACATATGATTCGCCCATGTCCTTGTTTGAGAGCATTGGAAGATCTCATGTGCTCCAACTATCGCTACTCTATTTACTGTAACTATTTTAAAGCGTATTCTCTACTTTCCCATACCCATAATCCTTTGCGTCTTTGGGGGGTAACCAGAGGGTAAAAACCCACTTATTTTGCTGAAGGCTGATCAAAAAATGTTGAAAATACCTTGTTTGATTACCAAAAATATAATGAAGAAGTATAAAACAGAAAAAGATAGAAGCTTGAAGACGTTTAAGGTAAATTTTAAACATTTTTTCGTAAGTCAATACATTTTCTGTAACACCAAACGTCTTGATGATCTGTACACGCAAAAATAACTTGGAATAAACTGATAACCAGTATTGTACAGATAAAAGCAGGTATAGTAGAAAATTCAATTAAGAAACCTTTCAATTTTGGACAGTTTTTTGATTGGTTACCCCATTATGGGTCATACGCAAATAGAGAATATATAAGTATTCATAAAATAACGAATTGTCAATATTTAAGAATTCTGTGCGCGACAGATCACCAGGGCTAGATAATTTGTCCTAGACACACTGGGTGCTATTGAGGTAGAACTAGTAGTTAACACAGCACGTGAACTTTAGTTATGAGTTTTTGTTAATATTTTTGAGGAATATTTGAGACTTTTAGCTACATATAAAGAACTGTGTTACTAAATGCAGTGTATTACGATCTCTCGAAACAGGTTGTAGAAAGTGTGTTTGCTCTTCAGTAAATTTCACCCATGGGAATCAAGATGTTCATTCATTTGCTCTCAGTGAATTAATCAGCACGTGATTACTGAGCTGCAAAGGGCCTTTTTTTTTTTTTTTTTTTTTTTTTTTTTTTGAGATATAATCAGATTCTTTGTTTATTTCCTTTAATTGCCCCCCCCCCCCCCCCCCCCCCCACCACCCATCTCGCAAAAGTCACTTGATTCATTTCGAACGTGGCATGTTGGGTTTCCTGTGGTATAGAGAAATTCTGATCGATCGTCCTTTTTATGTAAGTATAAACCATACTTTGATACTATTTATATGTTTAGTTAAATATATGAATTTTATTTGTATAGCACAGAGTAGAAAGCCATATAAATGATTATTAAGCTTAGCTTATGGTCGTTACATGGCCTCATTTTAACTCAAAATCATGTTAGCCTGCGTGCAGACGTCTTGCATGTGGATATGAAATCTGTACATAAAATCACACAAAATCTCGCCAAAATATTTGACTTTTAAGCTTATTTTCAAATTCTCTCGCCAGTTTAAATAGTATTTCAATATTTCACTTTAATATGATCTTTTCTTGCAATATGGACTGCATAGTTTGACTTTAGTTGGATCTAAATCTACATGTATAAAAAAGTGTTGGTGCTACATATACGAGACGTACATTAAGTGCTCCAAAATTAAGGGATCTATTACTTTGAGCCCTAGTTTAAAATTGATTGGAAAAAAAAACTTATTTTACACAACAAAAATCTCAGGCCTTTAAATTTTAACTAGGGCTCAAAGTAATAGATCCTTTGGAGGACAAAACAAAAGAATTTCAATCTCCTGAGAATATTGGAAACCTTTTTTCTTCAAATTGAGCTACATTGCGAAGTGCTGCAAGGGGTCTTGCAACAAGCAAAATACATTAGGTGATAGATCTCGACCCTCTTTCCACTGCTATGGAGGGAAAATAGGGGAATTCAAAACTCCCTTTCCCTAAAAAGTGGTCCAACTAAATACCTAGAATGATTTTGTGTTTCCCATTGTTATTCTCTCATACTTTGATTACTTATGTTTAGTTGAATGACGGCCCATACTTTGAATGACCTAAAGCACTCACAGTAAGACCCCCGGGGGGGTGCTCCTGCCAGAATTTGGGTAGGGGTGTTCCGCTGGGATTCTGAAAGGGGTACCCTGTTTATGATAAAAAAACTCAAATTTGTGGACCCTGATATAATAATTTATTGCACTGAGTTCCTGTTTCAATTATCATGTCATCTCGTGGATCATTTTTGGACCAGTTTCAGTCAATATGAAAGTAAAATCCCTGAATATGACAGGAAACTCAGGAAGAACTTGGAACTTGAGTGATATTGCATACCCTGTTTATGACAAGAAGCTCGAAAAACCATACCCTGTTCAGCGGATCATCCCCGTATAGTCCATATATGGGAGTACCCCCCCTCCCTCCCGGGGTAAAACCATGAAATAAAAACAGTTCACTGACAAATAGTAGATATTTAGTGACTCATAGTAGATGCTAGTTATCAGTCAACCAGAACATTTATTTCACAAAGCAAGGGCAGGTCCAGGGGGGCAAAGGGGGGCTGAAGCCCCCCCCTTCAGCAGAATAAAACGATGCTTTTTTATATTGTTTTCTGTTGTGTTGACGGAAGAAACTCAATTAGCCCCCCCTTAAACTCAATTAACCCCCGCCCCCCTAAAATTTTTTCTGGGTCCCTCCTTGCAAAGACAAATACAAGACAGACCATCTCCTTTGCCAACAACAATTTTTATGACAAAAGTGGATACTTTCTATTTAGGAGCAGTCTCCCAAGACTCAAGATGGTAGTACCAATGCGCTATCTGATAAGCTTTATCATCACCTGGTCTTTTACATTTCTTTTCATATGTAATAAACTCTATTTAAAGATGAAGATAATGAGCTTGTATGACATCGCTACTAGAGAGCCAATAAGCAGAATATTAACATTCAATGACAACCCAGACTGTCTGCCGCTGAACGCCAAAATTCTTTTATATAATAGAATATTTAAGACTGGCAGTACGAGTACTTTCTGCTGGTTTCAGAGCTTCTCTAGTGCTATGAAGTTCTCTGTGGATTTCTCAACAACAGAGGATTATTACGACAAAGGGATTTCCCATCCTTACCCAGGAATCATTGCAAACCATACTGCAAGTCATTTATTGATTCCGAATTTGACACAGTTTGTTTTCATGGCCCATTTTTACTTCCGGAATACATTAAAGCTGACTTCTACGCATACATATATTAATCAGGTTCGAGAACCTGTCAAACGGGTTATTTCACATTATTTTTATATCCATAGAAACAAGGAAAGGCCGAAACACCGACTTAAGGAGCTGGAAAAGAGCGGGAACTTCGACGAGTCTTTAGACGAATGCTTACGGCTGCAACACAAAGGATGCGAGAGTAACGTCATGACAAGGTTTTTCTGTGGTAAGCATTCGTATTGTAAGAACGGAGACAAGAGAGCTCTGCGTAAAGCGAAAAAAAACATTCGTCGTTATTATGCTGCAGTAGGTTTACTTGAACATCTTGAAATATACCTAAAGATTCTACAAAAGAGGTTCCCATCATTCATACCATCCCATGCTACGTCGTGGGTCTATAAAGAGAAGGTTAATCATCTATATGACATGCGCGAGGTTTCTATGGCAACCATACAACTTATAAAAAGGTTGAACTCGGCTGACTTGAAATTGTATGAGTTTATCAAAGAGAGATTCTGGAGTCAAGCCAAAGCTTGTAAGATAATTGCATGAAGTAGGTGGTTAGGTTAAAAATAGGGAATAGCAAAATTATATATTATATTTATTAGAGAGTTAGGCCGCCTCTTAGATGGGAGAAAGAGAAGAAGAAAAGGGAGAAATTAATGGAAGAAAGAAAGGAAAAATGGAAGGATGAATGGAAAGAAAGGAAGGAAAAAAGGATGTAAGTATGGAAGAAATAAAGTAAGAGGCAAGATAGAAAGGGGTAAAGAGGAAGGAGGGAAGGGAAAATAGGATGGAAGTAAAGAGGAGAGATAGAAGGAAAGGAAAGAGGAAGGAAGAGAAGAAAGGGAGGGAGGAAGGAAGGAACAAAGGAGGGAAGGGAGGGAGGAATGAAGGGAGAAAGGAAGGAAGGAAGGCAAGGAGGAAGGGAGGGAAGAAGGGAGGAAGGAAGGGAGGAAGGAAGGGAGGAGGGAAGGAAGCAAGGAAGCAAGGAAGGGAGGAAGGAAGGCAAGGAGGAAGGAAGGAAGGAAGGGACTGAGGGAGGGAGAGAGGGAGAAGAGTAATATGCTATTTCATTTCTAGAAGCAAGTCTTTATTATAAGGTAAACAAGATATCTAGAAACATTAGCAAGTAAAATGCACTTACACCAAGCATTTTTTGACAAACTGTGTGTTCTTTCACAAAAACATCTTACTAACAAGAGTGAAGTTAAGTCTTTGAACAATTATTCATCTGTAAGGGATTCCATAGTTATTATACAAAAACAGAATTGGGAACAACAGCAAAGTATGCCGCAAATTCATAAAGTAACGATTATAAACTGATTAACGGCAGATAAACCTCGCCTCTTTCATTGATTTATAAAATCTCTGTACTTGTTCAATTTCTGTAGATATGTGCACTTGTACACTATTACCAGTCATACTGAAATTTTAATATTAGACGAATAATCTCATACATCAAAGACAAAACACATACTATTGGCACTTTCTTTCCTTATTGTGGGCTGTTTAGTCTCCCTCTCAGCCATCTTAATCTCTTTCCATTCCCCTAGGGAATTGGACTGTAAGGGAATGGAACAAGACTATAACGGCTGCAAGGGAGACTATGAGCTGTTAGAGACTGTTCCTTTTTTATGGACATGGGTGGGCTGGCTGAACTTGGGGGGGGGGGGGGGGGGGGCGTGAAGTAAAAAATATGGCATTTAAGGGGGCCACCCCAAAAAATTAGCTTGATGAAAAATTTATTTTAAAATGTATCCTGTTTAACAATTCAGGTTTGGGAGGGGGGTCAGACATTTTATTATAATCACAAAATCTCATCAGCCTCCACCCATACCTGTAAAAATGAATGGTCCCTTATGCATGACCACTATTACTTATCAGGTAGATCAACCATTCGTTTTATATTCCATCATAAAGTTTTCGGTTCAACTTTCACTGGGTACTTCCATTTCTTCTGAACCAGCTTCTTCAACAGCCTCTTTGAACACATCTTTATTTTGAGTGTTATTTTTTCCTTCGCTCTTCTCTCCCAGTTTCTCAAACATATTTGCTGTGAAATAAAAGAAACTTATCAAAATGACTGTCATTGAGAAAACGAGGTTGGTGTAGCATCTTGCCTCTCCCCTCTGGGGTTTAAGGTTCATTTCTCAGACTTGGCTTCAAATGTGAGTAGAGTTTGTTAGGTCTCTCCCTTGATTCAAGGGTTTTTCTCTCCCCAAAAGGGTTCAGTCTGTGAGGTAGCCATGCCCTGACTTAGATCAGCCCAGAGGTTGTTTCAGGGTTCAATCTGTGAGCTAGCCATGCCCTGACTTAGATCAGCCCAGAGGTACTTAGATCAGCCCAGAGATTGTTTCAGGGTTTGATCTGTGAGTTAGCCATGCCCTGACTTAGATCAGCCCAGAGGTTGTTTCAGGGTTCAATCTGTGAGTTAGCCATGCCCTGACTTAGATCACCCCAGAGGTTGTTTCAGGGTTTGATCTGTGAGTTAGCCATGCCCTTGCTTAGATCAGCCCAGAGCTTGTTTCAGGGTTCAATCTGTGAGTTAGCCATGCCCTGACTTAGATCAGCCCAGAGGTTGTTTCAGGGTTTGATCTGTGAGTTAGCCATGCCCTGACTTAGATCAGCCCAGAGGTTGTTTCAGGGTTCAATCTGTGAGTTAGCCATGCCCTGACTTAGATCAGCCCAGAGGTTGTTTCAGGGTTTGATCTGTGAGTTAGCCATGCCCTTGCTTAGTTCAGCCCAGAGCTTGTTTCAGGGTTCAATCTGTGAGTTAGCCATGTCCTGACTTAGATCAGCCCAGAGGTTGTTTCAGGGTTCAATCTGTGAGTTAGCCATGCCCTGACTTAGATCAACCCAGGGGTTGTTTCAGGGTTCGATCTGTGAGTTGGCCATGCCCTGACTTAGATCAGATCAGAAGTTTTTTCATGGTTTGATCTGAGTTGTGTATCGATCTGTGAGTTAGCCGTGCCCTGACTTAGATCGACCCAGAGGTTGTTTCAGGGTTCAATCTGTGAGTTAGCCATGCCCTGACTTAGATCAGCCCAGAGGTTGTTTCAGGGTTCAATCTGTGAGTTAGCCATGCCCTGACGTAGATCAGCCCAGAGGTTGTTTCAGGGTTCAATCTGTGAGTTAGCCATGCCCTGACTTAGATCAGCCCAGAGGTTGTTTCAGGGTTTGATCTGTGAATTAGCCATGCCTTGAAAAATTCTTTCTCTTCAAAATATGAATATGTGTTTTTGCTAATCATAATGGGGATATTTAGCAGGGCAAAATGTAGCAAAACAAAAAGTGGTTCTCACCAAACATTTTCTTTTCCTCCTGGCGATAAATCTTTAGCTTCTGGTCAACAATGTTAAGCTGTTGCCGTGCTTCTCGATTTCTTGGGTCAAGTTCTATGACATGAAGGAAATCTGCCTTGGCTGCGTCATAATCCTTTAACATCAGTCGAGCCTAAAAAGGTAATGATGATAAACGGTTTCATTAAATCTATCCATCCATCTTCTGTTTGTTGTCTGTCCCTCTATCCATCCATCCATTTCATTCATCCATCCATCCATCCCATTCATCCATCCATCCATCCATCCATCCCATTCACCCATCCATCCATCCATCTGTTTCTCCCTCCAGCCGTAATCTATCCATCCCTTAATTACTCCATGCATCCATTCCTTACTCCATCCCTCTATCCATCCCTCCATCCAACTCTCCGTCCATCCATCCATCCATCCATCCATCCATCTGTTTCTCCCTCCAGCAATCATCCATTTTAAATTATCATTTTATTCATTCATTTTTTCTTTTCTTTTCCCATATCCCCTATTACCTTTCCTCTCCTGAATAAAGCTTTTATACTTTTGTTGTCAATCTCAAGAGCCTGAAACAAAGGAACTTGCAACTTGAGTTCAATGGAAATTAAGTTTTATAAGTTATTCATCCAGATTGATATGTGTGTATGAGAATATATGTGAATGAGAATATATGTGTATGAGAATATATGTGTATGAGAATATAAGTGTATGAGAATATATGTGTATGAGAATATATGTGTATGAGGATATATGTGTATGAGAATATATGTGTGTGAGAATATATGTGTATGAGAATATATGTGTATGAGAATATATGTGTATGAGAATATATGTGTATGAGAATATATGTGTATGAGAATATATGTGTATGAGGGTATATGTGTATGAGAATACATGTGTATGAGAATATATGTGTATGAGAATATATGTGCATGAGAATATATGTGTATGAGAATATATGTGTATGAGAATATATGTGTATGAGAATATATGTGTATGAGAATATATGTGTATGAGAATATATGTATGAGAATATATGTGTATGAGAATATATATGATTAAATATAGTATTTGTACTGCAGTTGTAATTTATATATCAAATTATTGAGCTGATCCTCGCAGCATATGAAGCAACTTATGCAGCTGTAAATTGAAAGATTCAAATTTTTTCTGAATCTTTCAATAGCGCAGCACAGTCGTGACGTCATAAAAACGAAGACAAAGGCGAAATTCGGACAAACAAACTTACAAGTTTAGTTTCAGCAGATAATTTTCACAGCCGATCGCGGTTGATCTTAATTTACATGGGTTATTACTGTAACTTTAAGTAAAAATAATAAAATCAGTTCGTATAATCCTCGTAGCGGTTAAACAGAATGCAATGTTTGTCCGAATCTTTAAGCTATTTTTAGAATCAGTGTGCTGCGCTATTTGCAACTGCATAAGTTACTTCATATACTGCCAGGACCAGCTCAATTTGATACAGATTGATATAATAGGTATAAAGATAATGAGTCAATCACAGAAATTTAGAAACAGAAGCTAGTTTCCACTAGAACCACTAGTCTTCTTCAATCTTGCCTGAATGAGTTTAAGGAGCAGCATGAACCCTGTATTCTTCCTCACCTTTTCACATTCTTTGATACACTTCTGGTTTTTACCCAGCTTAAGGTGACAAGCGGCAATGTTTAGATGCCCTGCTACTTTAATCGGGTTGGTTGTTTTGAGTTCTTCGGTATCAAAATAACCATCCAACATCTTTATAACAACACCATATTGACGACAGGCTATTTTGGTTTTACCTTCCTAAAACACAAATGATTACTTTTCAGAGCCCGTTGGTCCCGGGGGGGGGCTCTCCCATATATGGACTATACGGGGATGATCCGCTGAACAGGGTACGGTTTTTCGAGCTTCTTGTCATAAACAGGGTATGCAATTTCACTCAAGTTTGAAGTTCTTCCTGAGTTTCCTGTCATATACAGGGTTTCTACTTTCATATTGACCAAAACTGGTTATAAAAAATGGTCGTAAAAAAACAATATGCGAGATGACATGATCATTGAAACAGGAACTCAGTGCAATTAATTATATCTTTTGTCATGAACAGGGTCTACAAATTTGTTTTTTTTTGTCATAAACAGGGTACCCCTTTCAGAATCCCAGCGGAACACCCCTACCCAAATTCTGGCGGAGTACCCCCCCCCCCCCCCCGGGCGGTGGTACAAAGGGTGGCTAGCGCTCTCCGATAGATAAATCCTTATCCAGTGGATAAGTTCCGTTCTTCAACCCCCTCATTTTGCTTTGCATTTATTTCGTTGTTGTTGTTCTCCTTTGTAAGCCAAGCGTGATGCAAGCCTCTAAATGAATAGATAGATAAACAAACAAAAAAAACCGGCAAGCAAGAAGGTAAATGAATAAGTTGATGCTGTTATCGAATACATTTATCCACTGAATCTAATCTTTCTAAGAAAGTGTTCTCTTCATGCACAATCATATAAAATAATGTCTGTACCTTGAAGAATTTTGTTCCTTTTTCCTTCATTCTCAGTGCTGTAGCGATCTTTTCCTCGTTTGAAAGTTCCCATGCTTCTGAAAACTAGGAAAACATGATATAATCAGTTTTTACTCTTCCTGATTGAGTTTGATGATGACGATAATGATGATGATGGTGGTGTTGATGATGGTGATGACAATGATGATGATGATGATCATGGTGATGGTGGTGACGGTGTTGATGACGGTGATGATGATGACGATGATGATGATGATGGTAATGTTGATAATAGTGATGATGGTGATGGTGTTGATGACTGTGATGATGATGACGGTGATGGTGTTGATGATGGTGATGATGGTGATGACGGCGATGATGATGATGGTAATGCTGATAATGTTGATGATGGTGATGGTGTTGATGATGGTGACTGATAATGATGTTGACTAATGATTATGGTGATTGATGATAATATTATGGTGCTGATAATAACAATGACAAGCAATGCAGGGCTTATAGAATGTTTTAGAGCTGTCTATGATTCGATACAAGGAACACAAGGTATTTTATAGAAAAGAAAAAGTAACCATTGGTTAACCTCTAAATGATTGCATCATCAGCTTCGCCTCTTAAAAAGCGCCGTCTCGGGACCACAAAACACACTATTACCCTCGGTCCCAGTCAATAAGTATTAAATGTTTACCTTTTCAAAGTTCTTTATTTCAATAACATAAGTAAGAGCGGCATTAGGAGGGACTCCAAGTTCGGAGTTTCCTTCTGGTCTGTATCCGTACTTTCCAGGCTTGATAAACACTTTTGCAGTCTCTTTATTCATCATTTTGCCAATCCCTTCTTCGGCACCTTCAACGAGGCCAATCTCTGAACCTTTAAATCAAAAACATTTGAATTTGTTAATAAACCTTGATTTAAAAAAATTAATTAATTAATAAGGAATACAGTGTAAAATATGCACTCATGTCTCTGTTCCCAAGATATATATGTGAACTGGTTAGCATTAAGGATAACAATTCTTATAATCTTAGATCTTCTAAAGGTTTGCTTCTGCAGCCGCCAAGCTTTTTGACCAAAAAGACACTAGGAGACCGTGCTTTTTCTGCGGCTGCTCCGAAGTTAAGGAACAATTTACCACAAGAGATACATAACAAGACGTTGTTAAAGACCCACCTTTTTAGACTAGCTTTTAATTAGATTTCCTTTTACTTAATATTTACAAATTAGTTTCCCATTTGTTTTAACGTGTTGGGCCCCGTTTGGACGTTATAATTATGGTGATGATGAGGATGGTGGTGATGATGATGATGATGACGATGGTGATGATGATGATGGTGATGATGATGATAGTGATGGTGATGACGATGGTGATGACGATGGTGATGACGATGGTGATGATGTATGATGATGTATGATGATGATGATGGTGTTGATGTAGATGATGATAATTATGGTGATGATGATGATGATGGTTATTAACACATCAGTTTTCCATTACTAACCTTCACCAAATGTAAACGTTATATCTCTGTCGTCAAACACTTTCTCTTCACAGGTACCAGTTATATGAGCTAAAAGAAAGAAAAATTATTATACAACATATGCTTTGCTTTATAAAATAACTGTTATAAATCTCGCATTCTGATTGGTTAGGAGCGTGTGCTTTATGAGAGCACACAGCACATGCATGCACTTTCATTTGCGTCATTCCTATCCAAAAAAAACAAAAAAGAAATAAAAACCTTGCTGACGTGGTTTGACTGTAAATTGTGGTCCCATCTCTCCACACTCATCATTACTAACCAAAATTGGAGGAATGTAAAAGAACCACTGAGGACATAAAGCAGCCCTGACAGACCACCCTTAGTACCTACGCCTCATATTAACCACCTCGTTGTAAGCGTCTTTGAATATGTACACAGAAAGGGTGCAATATAAACCACAATCATAACCTTACATTACATTACAGTGAATAGTTAGCATTATTCGCCGAAGGTGAAGTCATTGAGTCTTCTCCATATTCACTGAGCCTGAGGTGAATAATTGTTTTAGCATATACCAACTTGTGTACAGGGTAACTTATTTTTATATATACTTATTTCAATAAAGTTAGTCGCCTGAAAAGCTACAAAGCTGAGACCGGCAAGGATTATGGGTAGATACATTTTACATGTTTTAACCGCTTGATAACTGTTTATGGACTTGAGATCTTCTACCAGTTACAAGTTATCCTCCTCTGAGCATCCTCAACTGCTGCAGTTTGTGTCAAAAGCTTTACTTGTTGGATATAAAACATGATTCTCAGCGATCACAGCTTTCTAGGTTTTTGGTGACTAACTTTATTGAAATAAGTATTACAATAATTCAATAAAACAAACAAACAGAAACTTTTAGTTTGCGTGACCAATTCACACAAAACTTTTAGCAAAACTTTTAGGCCATACTTTGTTGCCTTTTTAGTATTGATAGGAATGACATTTACTTTCACAGCAAAACGATTGCCGGCAGATGCCATTTTGTTGCCGACTCAATATTCCAAGATTCAGAGGTGAATATCACAATATTCACCTCCAATTAACCAATGAGCATGCGCATTCTTAGGAAGTACACAAGTTGGTATATGCTAATAATTATTATGATATGCCTTCAACAGGAAATTGTTGCTGAACAGGAGACAATACCTTCAATTTGTGCACCAATATTAGGTCTGTCGTATCCAACTCCTTTCTTCATGACTATTTTAGTTACTTGGCCATCCTTTGTTATGTTAGTGCCCTTCCAGTCTAGCAGTTCAATTTCAAACTGTAACGTACTGTCAGGGGGTATTTTACTTCCCCCCTTCTTGCCGTAACCGTACTCTGGCTTGATTGTCAGTTGTGCTTTCTCTCCTTTTTTCATTGTTGCTACTCCAATATCCCATCCTTTGATTACTACACCTAATAAGATAATCAAAAATGGTGAAAAACTTGATTTCCTAAATTTTAAAACCTCCAATTTTTTTAGCCTCTGGGCTGATCTAAGTCAGGGCATGGCTAACTCACAGATTGAACCCTGAAACAACCTCTGGGCTGATCTAAGTCAGGGCATGGCTAACTCAGAGATAGAACCCTGAAACAACCTCTGGGCTGAACTAAGTCAGGGCATGGCTAAATCATGGATTACACCTTGAAACAACTTCTGGGTTAATCTAATTAAGTCAGGGCATGGATAACTCACAGATTACCCTTAAACAACCTCTGGGCTGATCTAAGTCAGGGCATGGCTAATTCACAGATCAAACCCTGAAACAACCTCTGGGCTGATCTAAGTCAGGGCATGGCAAATTCACAGATCAAACCCTGAAACAACCTCTGGGTTGATCTATGTCAGGGCATGGCTAATTCACAGATCAAACCCTGAAACAACCTCTGGGCTAATCTAAGTCAGGGCATGGGTAACTCACAGATTGAACCCTGAAACAACCTCTGGGCTGATCTAAGTCAGGGCATGGCTAACTCACAGATTGAACCCTGAAACAACCTCTGGGCTGATCTAAGTCAGGGCATGGCAAATTCACAGATCAAACCCTGAAACAACCTCTGGGCTGATCTAAGTCATGGCATGGCTAACTCACAGATCGAACCCTGAAACAACCTCTGGGCTAATCTATGTCAGGGCATGGCTAACTCACAGATTGAACCCTGAAACAACCTCTGGGCTGATCTAAGTCAGGGCATGGCTAACTCACAGATTAAACCCTGAAACAACCTCTGGGCTGATCTAAGTCAGGGCATGGATAACTCACAGATTGAACACTGAAAAAACCTCTGGGCTAATCTATGTCAGGGCATGGCTAACTCACAGATTGAACCCTGAAACAACCTCTGGGCTGATCTAAGTCAGGGCATGGATAACTCACAGATTAAACCCTGAAACAACCTCTGGGCTGATCTAAGTCAGGGCATGGATAACTCACAGATTAAACCCTGAAACAACCTCTGGGCTGATCTAAGTCAGGGCACGGTTAACTCACAGATTAAACCCTGAAACAACCTCTGGGCTGATCTAAGTCAGGGCATGGCTAACTCACAGATTAAACCCTGAAACAACCTCTGGGCTGATCTAAGTCAGGGCACGGCTAACTCACAGATTGAACACTGAAACAACCTCTGGGCTGATCTAAGTCAGGGCGAGCCTAACTCACAGATCAAACCCTGAAACAACCTCTGGGCCGATCTAAATCACGGCATGGCTAACTCACAGATTGAACCCTGAAACAACCTCTGGGCTAATCTAAGTCAGGGTATGGCTAACTCACAGATTGAATCCTGAAACAACCTCTGGACTGATCTAAGTCAGGGCACAGCTAACTCACAGATTGAACTCTGAAAAAACCTCTGGACTGATCTAAGTCAGGGCATGGATAAATCACCGATTAAACCCTGAATTTTGTTGTGTCATCCAACATGGCTGCCATGCTTGTTCCTTCAATCTCTTCAATCTCAATCTCTTGGGAATGATTGACACTATTCGATTAGGCAACGAGATTTAAGCAAATAATTACCTTCTCCTAAAACAAACTGGAAAGGTTCTCCAGCAAGATTTGAATCGAAAACCTCTCCATCAAGAAATCTGCCGACATAGCTGACCATAACAGTACATCCTTCGCCAACTGAAGTCTGACCACGTTTCCCTTCAACCAAGATTTTTTTTCTCACACCGCCATCTTGAGCCTCTGTTAAATCGACTCCGTATAGCTCTTCTTCATTGACTGTGGGTTCTTGTTTGGGATCTTTTTCGTCTACAACTGAAGGCATTGCAGAAAGCAAAGGTTTAAGAGAAAGACAAATGTTTTTCCTTTCACAACTAAACTTCAAAATGGCGGTAAACAAAGTCTCACTATGCCTACCCCCCTGAGTAGGAAGTTTCATTCTTAGGCACAGGGATCCCAGTTTCGAGTTTACGTTGCCGTTATTACTTTTCTCTCAGTTCTCCTTTCTTTTCCTTCATTCTTTTTCGCTTACTCTTCATGTAGTTTATTTCTTTATATTGCGCGTTCTTTGGTTCTTCCCTCTTCGTTGCATCCGTCCCTCCTTCCGGACTGCCGGACGTCCTTCACGTGCGGTCGCTGTCCTTCGTCTTCTTCTCTTCTTTCTTTTCTTTTCTTCTTTTTTTCTTTCTTTCTTTCTTTCTTTCTTTCTTTTCTTTTCTTTCTTTCTGTCTTTCAATTATTCCACAATTTCTCTTCATCTAATCATTTTCTTAAATTCTTTTCAGTACTCTAAAAGGTAGTTGGATTATGCCACGTAAGTTTCAAGGGTCAACATCAGAAGAAAAAGAAGTTGTACTTGGGGTACAGGGACACTTCGGGAAAACAGCAGGTATTCCAGTAGGTATCCTAGTTCATTCTCTCTTGGTAGAAAAATAAACATCGTCGCGAGCAGGATTTGAACATGCGCGGGGAGACCACATTAGATTTCTAGTCTAACGCCTTAACCACTCGGCCATCGCGACTGTTTTTTTTAAATTCATGTATGAGAGTTGGTAGCTCAGTGGTTGAGCATGGCAACGGAATTGCCAGGGCAAAGGTTCAAATCCCGTTCAAGACTCGGGATTTTTTCTTAGTCTTTCAAGTTGCAGCTGCATAAGTTGCTTCATATACTGCGAGGATCAGCTCAATATAATACATGCGTAATAAGTAAATTACGAGCCTTAGATGAAACGACTGAAGAAGAGTGCCATACAAGCCTTTCACAACTTCAAGTCGCGTAAAAAATGAGCCAGCTCAACTAGAAACTGTGGACAGCTGTTTCGGCCTGTATTGGGCCTCGTCAGCACAGTGTATCTAGTGAGCTGGCAATCCCACGAAAAAGTAGTACTAGATAGATGTGGCAGTGCGCCGTGTGGGATGGGCTCGGATTATCAATATAATACATACTGGTTAATATTAATTTCATTTAGAAATGTTACTTCTAAATCACGTGATTAAATGTCCCAATTGAATAATTTGAGAGGAATACTCGATCAAGAACAGAGTTCTAGCAAGGAAAAGAATACCAAGAAATAATCAACTTCAGCTGTAAGTCTAGTCTCTGTAGTTAAGCCAAAGCATTTTGGGAAAAGATTTTCTCTGATACTGAATATGTTGCTTAGCAACGAAGTTTATACAAAGCCATATCTACAGCCAAAACCTTTCTCTTTTATGTCTTTAGTATTCTACTGTCTTCACTAGTTTTCATTTTACCTGTTAACTGTGAAGTTTGAGTTATATTCTCGCTAACCAATAAGTGCGCTAATAGGATTTTCAGCCGCTTAGAAATTAAGTTCAGGCAGAATCGACGTCGGTAAAATCACGTGATATTGAGATTTGTATAACACGCAAAGTTCATCTATGGTTACCATAAATAAGGTTTGCTGGTTGAACTTTTGCTCACGAAAAGCACAGAGAACTGAGTTGCGATGGCCGAGCGGTTAAGGCGTTGGACTAGAAATCCAATGGGATCTTCCCGCGCAGGTTCGAATCCTGCTCGCAACGATCTTCTACCTTTTTCTCCTAACTCTGAAGATTGTTCTTGCTTTTAAATGAAAAAATAGTTATTTCTCTTTGACACAGACATGTTGAACACACTAGAACTTTAAAGTGTGACTCAGTTGTATGGAAAAAGACTTTCTGGTCCAAAACCAAAAGAAGTCTTATCAAGTTCTAATTGTAGTTTCAGGTGGAGGTTAAATGATTGAGAACATTTTGGTTACAATACATGCTTTATTTGATCGGTTTGGAATCCACGCATTTGCGCACGTCCTACCACCCCTCCCCTCACGTCTACACATATTTTCAAAAATGTCTTACTTATTGGTTCTTTAAGCACATTTTTCACCAAAGGAAATTCCAAGCATTGGCTTGTTTAGATTCCTCTTCTACATAATGTTTTACATGTTTTGAGAAGTGTTGGTATTTCCTTTCCCCCTCCCCCCTCCCTCCCCCCCCCCCCCCCCCCCCCCCCCCCCCCCCTCAAGGCCGACACCACCCAAACACACCTTCTCGTACCAGTCTTTCTGCTGTTATCTGCTTGTTTGATTTACATTTCCTGTTTGTCTGATGAAAGCAAAGCAAAGGTTTGGTAATCTTTCTCGTCCTCTTCTCTTTGAATTTCAAGTAAGTGATACGTGTTAATTTGTATCAATCAGTGTATAAATACATTAGTTACGTGTGATATAGTAGATCTCTTAGTATATTCTAGATAAGATTTACTGTAAGGTTCTACAATACACAGCTTTGATCATGGAAGAGTTGAACTCGTAACTGTTTGATTTGAAAGCCCGTAAAATACCTCATTTGACCAAATAACCAGATAGGATAATGCTTGTAGGATAATGAAGTAAGAATTTGGATTCCAAGCAGTTTAGCTGGGTTGATATCGTCTGTTAGTGAAAAGTTTTGATATCGATCGAGCGAAGGACGCTGTAAATATGGGTGTTGGCTGTCTTGGCGAGTTTCCAAAGCTTCAGGAAGCCGTGTTCGTGTCTTGTACTCAGAGAAAATCATACGAATGGTTTATTTGGAACACCAAGCCATTTATCAAACGTCTAGGTGTATAATTTCTTCATTTAGTATCGTATTTTAACTTTTTTTCTCATATATTTCTATGATTTTCTTGACGATCCTGTATGTCGTAGTGTCCTAATCTAGCTTGGTAATATTCAATTCTATATTGTATTATTAAACATTTTTCTTGGATCTGTTATATTCTTGGTACCCGATCGATGAATTCACAAACGTTTGGTTTCCAGTTTGTCATATTTTTTGACGAATTTAGATATACTTGTTTAAGGAGGCTGTGGGTAGTTTTGGTCTGGCACACCTAGCCACATTGAAACGGCTACAACTTCGTCTTGAATAACTCGATCTGCAAGCGCTTTTCACACAATGCCAGGAAAGGATTAAAGGTTTCAAAAATGATAAATTAGTTTAAAGCGGCCTTTTCGTTTTGAGTATGAATCATAGAAACATACTTATAGAAATAAGTACGCTCACAACTTTTTTTGCTCACAGCTGCTTGTTGATTATTCACGCTTGATATAGTAGATCTCGTAGTATGTTCTAGATAAGATTTACTGTAAGGTTCTACAACACAGCTTTGATCATGGAAGAGTTGAACTCGTAACTGTTTGATTTGAAAGCCCGTAAAATACCTCATTTGACCAAATAACCAGATAGGATAATGCTTGTAGGATAATGAAGTAAGAATTTGGATTCCAAGCAGTTTAGCTGGGTTGATATCGTCTGTTAGTGAACAGTTTTGATCATCGATCGAGCGAAGGACGCTATAAATATGGGTGTTGGCTGTCTTGGCGAGTTTCCAAAGCTTCAGGAAGCCGTGTTCGTGTCTTGTACTCAGACAGAATCGTACGAATGGTTTATTTGAAACACCAAGCCATTTATCAAACATCTAGGTGTATAATTTCTTAATTTAGTATCGTATTTTAACTTTTTTTCTCATATATTTCTATGATTTTCTTGACGATCCTGTATGTCGTAGTGTCCTAATCAAGCTTGGTAATATTCAATTCTATATTGTATTATTAAACATTTTTCTTGGATCTGTTATATTCTTGGTACCCGATCGATGAATTCACAAATGTTTGGTTTCCAGTTTGTCATATTTTTTGACGAATTTAGATATACTTGTTTAAGGAGGCTGTGGGTAGTTTTGGTCTGGCACACCTAGCCACATTGAAACAGCTACAACTTCATCTTGAATAACTCGATCTGCAAGCGCTTTTCACACAATGTCAAGAAAGGATTAAAGGTTTCAAGAATGATAAATTAGTTTAAAGCGGCCTTTTCGTTTTGAGTATGAATCATAGAAACATATTTATAGAAATAAGTACGTTCACAATTTTTTTTGCTCACAGCTGCTTGTTGATTATTCACGCTTGACTTCCGTGTTATTCCTTGTCGCGTGCTGTTATGGCTGGCTGCACTGCTTACGCTTTGCTGGGCTCTGTGTACAAAGTCTTGTAACGCCAGCAAAGCGTAAGCATACTTATTTTTATTTGGCTGCCTTAAAACCCTTCAATGCATAAGAAATTAAAGGAGAATATTTGTAAAAAATACATCTTTTAGTGACTTCATTTAGAAAAAAATCGTTCAATTTTTTGAATGCTGCTTTCATCGATATTTTCTATCACTTTTGACAACAAATGGGGTCAATTAGCTTCATATCAAAAAATCCATAATCTTAGAAAGCCGAAAGTCACAATTACTTGATTCATACTCAATAAGGACAGTGTCTATATCCATACCTATATTCTAGCTACTAAAAATATTGAATCCACTAAATTAAAGTACTGATTTTGAGGGTATAAAGTTGATACGCTGGAAATAATAGTAAAAGTCCATGAAAATATTCATCGCGTAATATTTGGAAAACGCTCTCATACATTTTTTTCATATTGCAATATATTGGGTGCCTTGATGATTACTATCGACTGGTGCAAGTCGCTTTGAAAGTTAAGGTCTAGTTTTTGAGAAAATAAGCGGTAAAGGATTTCTATGATGTCACCATTGCGTCATAATGAAAAGGCCGCTTTAAACTAATTTATCATTTTTGAAACCTTTAATCCTTTCCTGGCATTGTGTGAAAAGCGCTTGCAGATCGATTTATTCAAGATGAAGTTGTAGCCGTTTCAATGAGGCTAGGTGTGCCAGACCAAAACTACCCACAGCCTCCTTAAGCGAATTATGAGTACTAAGATCTAGAACTGTTGTAAATTAATACATTACCCAAGAGATTTGAATGTGTGTCGACAGATCACGAGACTTTAGAGGTCACGCGACCATCTTATGTTACATAGATGAACAGTTTTGATTGACAGCTGATGACAAAGAACTTGAACTGAGTTCAAAATATAAATTCTATTGAAGAGGTTTCAAGGTTCCTAGTGGATGACAATGAAGTTGGGAAGCATTCTTATTATGGATTGAAGGATGCTGTCAATAGTGATTTAAATAAATATACAGAACTCCATCCCTGAGTCAATAGAGTGTTATTCTTTCCCGCGGCATGCCTTTTGATTGGTTAGATACTGGATTCAGTTAATAATAATAATAAACTTTATTTAACACAGAATTAAGAAACTTATTTACACTGAAGCTGTGTATGTATAGAATAAATCATAATAAATATATTCAGAAAATTAAAATATAATGTTAAATATATTATGTGATAATAATAGAAATATATAGCTAAAATTGAGATCTATAAAAATACAAATAATAATAAAAGGGAATATGTACACTAAGTTAAGATAATTAATATTAAATGAGTAAACTAGCAATGACAAAGGCAATGAGGTAGTTTGGCACCAATCTGGTAATATGTTACAGTAATGATAAAAAGGTAAATTATACACCGTGAAAAGATGAAAAAACTTACTGACGTTTTGGACGCTAGTCCTTCGTCGGAGTAAAAGAGAAAGAGGTGGTAGAAAAGAGTGTATGTAAGATAGAATAAGACAAAAGAAACCAATGAGAACAAGGTAGGCAAGGAAACAAAAACAAATAATCAAAAGACAAAAGAAAAGGTTAGTTGAAAGTAAAGCGTTCATTAATCCCGTTGGGACTAAGAGTGCTCAAAAGGTGAATAAGCCGCATTTCTTTGGTCTTGCGACAATCATTATTGTTGCCGTTAATCAAAGAAAGACCGAAAACAATGAAATCAGAAAGAGAATGGTTAGCTAGATTAAAATGGCGGGAAACTGGTTTGGTGGGATCATTATTGCGAATATCATAAAGATGATTGCAATAACGCCAGCAAACGCTCAGAATATTTTTTAGTACATAATAACACATATTATATCTGAAAACCAGGCCATTTTAGATTAAACTTATTCGCTAGGAGCAAATTTAGTTGAATTTTCTATTGGATTTGGCGATTTTATCCCCCACACAAACAAGCAGTGACGTCATAGTGAATTAGGTCAATCGTTCAACCAAAAATCTATGATCATAAATTGTGTTTCATTAGCATTTTGGCTGATGGCGCTCATCTGGAACATCTTCCCTTTTGTTTCAAAAGTTCTAAATATTTGATAATAGATGGATGATTATGAAAATAATTTGAATATCACTTTGATTAAGGCAGCGGCAGTGGTCAACTATTACTGCATATGTTTTCCAGTATTGATACCAATAATAAATACTTAATATCTTTCACATTCAATCTTTTTGTTGATAAATTAATTGAGATTCATTTTCTCTATTTTTGAGTAAAATATGTTATTTATTGAGCCAAAAACCTGGAATTGCTCTAGAAAATATAGGAAGGTCTTAAATAGATTTTTGAGTTCAATGGTGGCAGATCTAATACTTTTTTCAGAGAATGAGGGGGACCTCAAATTTTACATAGTATTGAAAAATATCACCTGTTAATGTTTATTGCATGATACAATTGTTTTGTGAGATGTTTTAGTTTATATTTATTACATTATGGTATTTTTACACGAGTGAATATAATAAATCTGGCTGGCTCATTGGTCACAATGAACCCTTCTTAGAAGTATTGTGGATGTGAGACTAACATGAAGAAATCCCACTTTTTCTTGATGGATTTAGTGGCATTTCTTTTGTATTTCCATGTTAGCCACAAAGGATGCATTTACATCTTATGCAGCAAATTCACCTACAGATGATTATGAGGCATTTATTCGCATCTCGTTTGTCGATTTGTGCTGCTTGCATAGATGAATAAATGAAAGAAAAGCTCTCTCCATTATTGTGTTAAAAATACTAAAATGATTATTCACCTCATCCTCAGGGAATATTGAGGATTAGTAAAAATACACAGGTGATTATTGAAAATCTTGTGTGCTGATTGGTTGAGAAACTCACACTATCACATGATAATCACCTCCAGCGATAATCCAAATGTCCAAAAAAATGTGTCTTTTATCTTCATTTTTTCCTTTTTTTGAAAGAATCACCTGTGTTTTTATACAAAGACAATTATTTGCCAAAGGCAAAGTGAATATCGTCGAATATTTACTGAGACGCTAGTCTGTTATATAGCTACCAAATTTTGCAATATAATGAACACTCTCATTGGTTGAAAGATGACCACATCACACTAGCTAAATCCGGTCAGGAAATAAGTTGCACGTGACAAGAATGGTGAAAATAAACAAGTGCATGTGATCAGAGCATGAAAAAAGCTAGCTGTCATTATCATCCATCTACATTCATTTAAAAAAATTTCACGACATATCACGATATTTGTAGACATACACACCTGACCTCACTCCTTGAATAAAACTTTACTGACCCTCCCCTCCCCAACCTTTTTTCCTGGAACAAAAGTGTTTATTTTTAACTTGTTATTCAACAGAGATAAACCTGATATGGCAACCAGTTGGGCATCTTCAAGTAAAGAAAATGTAAACTTTGCTCGCCTTTCTAAATTATTGATTGATGGTGGAACACGTGCCTTAAGAGATATATTTGACTCGATCCATTCACCAAGCTCCCTTCACAGGACACTACTCAGTACAACAGTCCATTCTACTCTAAAGGAACTGAGAGCAAAGAGGATTCTAAACAAACAACAATGGGACAGACTCTATAGCACAGCTGTCACTTCAGCAGATTTTGACATCACACTGTTATTTGTACTGTTGCGTAATATATGTGGTTTAACACCCCCATCAACAAAATGGGACAACCCTCCTGATGCTACAGACCTGAGTAAAGAAGCTGATTTGGCTCGAGTCAAATATTATAGAAATGAACTTTATGGCCACATCACAAAAACAGCTGTTAGTGACAGTGATTTTGAGAAATACTGGAGTGAGATCTCAGATGTGTTGGTGAGACTGGGTGGACCTCATTACAAACCAGAGATTGAGAAGATGAAAATAGATACAATGGACCCTGAAGAGGAAAAGAATTTTATTGGAGCTCTTAAAGAGTGGGAAGAAATGGACCAGACAATCCTTCAAAAGATTGAGGAGATTGTTCGTAAGGGATTGAAAAGAATTCCAGCAGATGCTTCACAGGCCAAAGGTGTGTACAATTGTAGCATTCAGTATAATCATTTAGTATACCCCTAATGGTTTTTGTATTTTGATGAATCACTTGGGAATACAGTTTTATATTTCACACTAAAAATTTTATAATATGTCTTGTAAAGAGATCAATAATAGATTAATATGTAATCAAAAGTAGCTAAATATTACAGTGTATATCATGAACACAGGATACAATTTTTAGTAAGAAATAAATATATTCATCTTATTTAAAAGATTTCCACTTGCTTTCCATTCAATTATCCCATCCATCTCCCCAACTCAAAGAGAGTATAAGGTTGCTTAATAAATTTAAAACTGTTTTTTAAAGCATAGTTAATAGAGGGGAATGGTTATGAAACCTATTGTAATAAGTCTTTGTTCGCTTTGGAGGTTGAACTGGTCATGACAGTGCACAATGTTTTATTTATGCTCATCCGAAATTGCAAAATAAGTGAACATAAATTTTGTCTATGGGATTGTTGTAAGAAATATTCAAATATCTCTTATAAATCTTTAAGTAATTTGAATTAGCAGTCAAAAGAAAGATTTTTGTCTGTTCACTCAGCCATTGCCAACAATGGTAAAACAATGGTAAAACAAAGGATTGTGCACTGTCATGCTTGAAAAAAGTGAACAAAGACTTATAACAATATGTTTCAAAACCATTCCCCTCTATTAACTATGTTTAAAGCTAGCCATGTTTCAAGGTATTTTCAAGTACCGGCTAAAAGACCTGGGATGAAGGCCAAGTATGGCTAGAATCTCTTTTTTAAAATGTCTTTTATTATGCAAACCTTACCAAAGTTGGCATAGGCACATTAATTTTGATGAATTCTTACAAATATGTATTTACCTTAGTATAGTTTGGGACCCTCGTAATGCTGATCTGGTTTGCACTTGGCATTGTTGTGAATTTGAAAAAAAATAGACAAGGATTTTTAACAAAATGTTGTTGTCATGGATTGAAAAGAAATTTCCCAAAATTGCCATTTTTTTCATTGCTACATCATTCTCTCTTTGAATTTAGCAAAATAATATCTTTTTGGCCACCATTTACTAGTAATTTTGATTTCTTCACAATACTATACACAGTTTTGAGGCTTTTCATGGGAATAAAGTGGTAACTGAGTTGCCAAATATTTGAGCTTTTTAAATGTCTAAGGTAAAAATAACAAAAGCATACAAGACTTTCTTTTAGTTATCCTAATAAATGTCATGTTAAACTGAAAATACATCACGAGACTTGCTTTTTCAATCAAACATCAGCAAATATCCCCTACAAGAGCAATGGTAGTTCAGGTGTTAAGACAGATCCTTACACTTCTTACTAGGAAGAATGAAGATAGAGATGATAACCTTCAGCCCATTTTAATATTATTATTTTTAGTTCATGGTTGTGAAGATCAAGGTCAAGAATGAGTTAAAATTTATCCTAAAACTGAATGAATGAATGAATGAATGCATAAATTAATAAAAGGAGAAATGAATACATATATGCATAAATGAATGAATAAATACATGAATAAATTAATACCGAATGAATGCATAATGCATAAATAAGAGTGAATGCATCAACTGATTAATTGATAAATGATAAATAGTTCAATAGATGGATAATTAATTTTGAAAAATACCAATAGTTTTAAACCAGTGGGAAAAAATTGTATTTATTCTTACCTTTTCTTCCTGTGTTTTGGGTGTTAAACTGTTGTTTTGATTTTCAGAATATACAGAAAAACTGAAGTCATCCATTAAACAACAAACCGATTTCCTGTTGTCAGAGGAAGAAGACAAGAAAATTAGAACCGATGACATCTTTACGAGTGTGACTATCCAACGCGGTCCAAAACACTTCCAGGAACCCAAAGAAAAAAGGTTTGGCAGGAGGCAATTGGATGAAGTTCAAGCAAGTAGTAAAAAACTCGTGGACTGTTCAGAAATGTTTCTTTGTCCAGAAAATGATGATCAGAAATCCACAGCTTCTTGCACGACCAATCCTAAATCTATCTTGTTGACGGGCAAAGCAGGAATTGGAAAATCCCTTTTTTGTCGGAAGCTGGCACGGGATTGGTCGCATGGCCGATTGTTTGAGGAAGGTCAAGAAAATGCCAAAGTACCTGATTTTCAGTTTGTGTTCTCGTTGACATTCCGTCAATTTGTTCTTCCAGAAGAAAAACTTAATTTGTGTGAAATCTTAAATCGGTCCTCCCTACTGAACGAGCACTCAGTGATAGACGAGTCATTACTGCAGTACATGATTGAAAATCCTGAGAAGCTGCTCATCATTCTTGATGGGTATGATGAGTATAAACAACGACAGAAAATCACCGGGGACTTTGAGACAAGATACCCAAACGACCCAGATGAAAAAATACCTGTTCCTGCTTTGATTGCCAAAATCATGAAAGGAAAGATGTTAAAAGGTGCAGTGGTCCTTTTATCCTCGAGGCCTGGCTAAGCAGAGGAATTAAAAAAACTTGCCTTTGATGTGAGATGTGACATTCAAGGATTTTCTTCACTTCAAGTGCTAGAATACATCGAAAAATATTTTAAAGAGAACGAAAGCATGAAGAACGAAGCACTTGATCACATCAAAACGAATGAAATTCTTTTAAGTTTTGGTCACATTCCTGTGATGTGTTATCTAATGTGCTACTATATTAAATGGTACATGACTAAATCCAAAACCACAGAAAAACTACCGAAAAACTACCCGTCACAAGAACAGAACTTTATCATGAAGTATTCAAAGTATTTATTAAGAAACATTCCTCTTCTAAATATGAAGAAATGGAAGAAACTAAAGTACAAGAAATATTACATAAACTAGCTGAACTAGCGGTGAATTTAATGATGGAAGATAAATATATTTTCAACGAAAATGATATGAAAGAATTCAATCTTAACGATGAAGAAATAACAAACCTGAAAGCGAGTGGATTACTTGACTGTTGTCCTGGCGTTAAAAAATCTCCATTCGAGAAACCACCACTTGAATTTACGTTCACCCACTTAACGATTCAAGAATTTCTGTGTGCTTTTTTGTTTGTAGAGAAAAAACAAATCCCAGAGAAAAAGAAAACGAGCGATGTGACATTCATGTTCATGGCGGGAATGTTTTCAAGAGAAAAAGATGAAAAAATGATGGAAAAGTTGATAGAAAATATCAAACCAGGGGATGAAAAAGATACGAGGAATAAACTGCTAACTTTATCCTGTCTGTACGAGTACAAAGACGATGGATTTTCTACCAGAGTAATAAATAACCTTAAACACATATACTGTAATAGGGATGGGAGGATTTTATTTAGTGGAATAACGGATATCGATTGTTTGTACATAAGTTATTTATTAGATATAGTGAATTTAATCAACGCAGAAAAAACTAAACAACATCCAATATTTACACAGTCATTCATTGTTAATAGATTGCTCATTGTGTTGTCATCTTTATCAGCATCAGGGATCAGAATGTTGTGTAATTCTCTTGTTCGTATTTCTATTGTTGATGAACTGTCGCTGTTTCATTGTAATTTAGACGATGAATGTGTTAAAATAATATGTGACGTGTTGCCTCGTACTAAGATAACAGACCTAGACCTAGCTTATAATAATATAACAGATGTTGATGTTGAAATAATATGTGACATGTTGCCTCGTACTAAGATAACACACCTATACCTAATTGGTAATAAGATAACAGACGTTGGTGCTCAGTGTCTGTATTCAGTATTAATACGTGATGATTGTCGTGTAAAAGTGTTAAGCTTAGAGCTTAATAACATAACAAGTGAATGTAAACTGTCGTTAAGACAACAACTGCTCCCTGGTGTTTGGTTGTCTATTTAGATCAATAAAACTCATATATGTAGAGAATATTGAATGAAACCATAATAAACGAGTAGAATATAATCTGTTTTTGTAAATAATATCATATTTTATTGAATAATAAAGAAATTCTTGTAGTTTTATTTTTGTAGTTGATTGAAAAGATTTGTGTTTTACTCAACAAATATTCAAACAAATCCATTGAAAATCAAAAATATCCCTTGACAAATGTCCAGTAGTTTGATATCAATACAAGAACAAGTTTGTTTTCATCAATATTTTTATTCAACCAAGTTAAAAGAGACTTTTTTTTGACAAATATTCATTTTTTCTTCATATTTTGAACAAAGTGAGTTGGACTTGAAATACGGACAACAGCAAAAATACTTGTTTTCTTTGTCAAATCATAATATTTCTTATCGTTTTGAAAGAATCCATCGATATTTAATCTTATTTCAGAGCATTTCATTGATAAAATAGTATTTTGAGTTGGTTATGTTTTGTTTTGAAGTCAACAAACTTGTGTTAAAAAAATGACGGCAAATGATGGCTTGTTTTGTACAAGACTTTAGTTGAACATGGACGAAGAAAACACTACACGACTAATACAAGCTGGAATGATCCGAGTAAATCAAGAAATAATTCTAGCCTAATGTGGTTCAATAATCATAGTTATCTAGTTTTTCAATGTGAGGATCGGCAATAATTCAGCTCACCTTTTTTACTTGTCTTTGTTCAGCTCACCTCGAGTCTGAAAGAAAATAAATAACACGGATGTTTAGAACAAATTCTATATACTCAAGACAAGACTAAAAAACAAAACAAACTTTCCTTGCTGTTTGGTTTTTCTTTTCCTGGGTCTTTTCACATCAGATCAAAGAAGACAAAATACTGACTAAACGAAGGTCTTGACTGCGAACATTTTTACAGTTTGACATATTCTCGCCAAAAACAAGCGATTTTTTCCATAACTTTTCCAGTCTCCTCGAAGCAGATGTAAATAGGTTTAGTAGTTGAGGTATTTACTTGCAATGTGGTTGGTTGTGTAAGTCAGTAAACTGTTGGGAAGAGAGCAATAATCCAGTAGAAATTCTTGGTTGATGAAGAACAAAGAACAAAACCAACTTTGAAAAACTTCCAACCAACCAGTCACGTGATGAAAAGAGCGGGAAAATAATAATCCACGCTGATTGGTTCATGTCAGGGAACTTGAACCAATCAGAGGACATTGATCATCATCATCATCATCATCATCATCATCATCATCATCATCATCATCATCCACAGGCTAACCAATCTGATAAAAGGAAAATATGAATGTGTATCGTCTTTTGACATTTCCCCTAACCGGCTTCCCATCTTAGTAGCAATTTTCTCCCCGGCTTATAGTGGTTAGCCAATAACATAACAATTTTATGTGAATAAGAATTAAAAGCTTTGCATGAAAACACTAGAGGCAAAAGACAGTAGAAACTGCAAGGCAGGAAACAGCTGTAATGAACAAAGACCAGATAACACCACCAAACTATATATACTGACAAGGTGAGTAGATTGAAAAGAAATTCAAAATTGGAAAAAAATGGTACCAAACATTGCAAACAAATTTTTACTAAAACGAAATATCCAAATTAATATATCCTCCAAAAAATGTTTACTTCCGACACCAAATTGCGAATTGCTAATTTTCAGTCGTTTTTGAGCAAACGACCCATGGTTTTAATGCATTCCCTACTATTTTGAAAAACGCTAGGCAGCGCTTATAGTATCTGAGACGGATGAACCTCTTGAAGACATCAACACGGAAATAGTATAACATGTCTAAGACCAAAATCCTGATAAGCCATACCCTATCCAGCAGAACATCACCATATAGACTATATATGGCCGAATACCCTCTTCACCTGTTCCCACCATTCCCGAGGGTGCTCGCCACGCTCCTTCTACTTGCTGTACCGTGATGCAGGGTTTTAAGTGTAATACTCAAAACACGGAAAGAGGGAGCAGCCTTAGATTTTCCCAAAATCCTAAGCTTGCTCCAAGTCGACCTCTATTGTCTCCCGCGTGAGCTAATACTCGGTCCATGATTTTTCATGATTATACAGTACGTTAGTTTGTTTAAATAAAGTTTATCATGATTATCATTAACAATGCAGTTACCTTCACGCGACCGAAGCGAATCGAATTATGACAGAAACTATAGAGCGTTTTCACGTGACGTCTCAGCGGCCATGTTGGTGTATTAAAACAATACATTTTCTATCCTCCGGGAATTGAACTCTATTTTTATGCAAAAACTGTGCAGAAAGTTTCTATTGTTTGGTACACTAATATGGCTGCCTTCTCACGTGAGTGAAAACGCTCTATACGACCTTTTTTAAAAGTGCTTTGAAAAGCATTCCTTTGGGTACGTTAATTATTGTGAGGAGGCGTAGCTCTGTTGGTTAGTGCGCGGCCTTCAGAGCTAACTTCTCTCTGTTCTGTGTAGCTTTAATTAGCTTTAAATACCCGTAAAAAGGAGCACTGATAGTTAGAGGGGGTAGAGGGCGCACCTTCGAGCGTATTAAACATGAGCCCTAGGCTCGGAAGATTTGGGCAACCACTCCCCGCGTTATCGAAGTAAAAAAAAATTACCTTTACCTTTGCCTTTGAGGGAGAGAGGGGATGGGGTTTTATCACCGAGTGAAACGAAGAAGGTTACAATCATTTTAAAAAGCTTAGTGCAAAATCCCCAGCTCCAGGGTGATTTGATGTATCGTTGACAAAAGGATGATTTGATGTGTTTTATTAATTGTAATCATTTCTTTACAATATTAACCAATATATATATTTTGATACTGCGGTTGAACTGCGCTCCCAAATTCATGAGTTTAACCGCGAGGGTCTGAGGTGAGGATAGTTCCCAGTGCTCCTCATTCATTACAGGTTGTTAATAAAAGTTCAACAGGTTTTTTTCGAAGGGATTCCAAACAACATCCAACATAAAAACACCCCAAACCACCTCTGATCTCTTCAATAAAACGTCATGGCCAAGCTAAAGGAGTCAACCGAGTGTAGATGTACTTGTGGACAGTGCTGTTGTAAGAGTTCTATGGAGAAAGTCATGAAGTTAAGTGAGCAATCAACAGTACGAGCCAATGGTGGAGACCATGTTGAACGACGTCCTTTTGCCATCGCATGTGAATGGGAATGGAAATGCATAAAAAAGATTAGTTCTTATTAGTTTTTACAGCTTTTTTTTTTTTTTTTGCCGCTGTTGATATTGTTTTGGCTGTGTTTCCATAGCGACTTAATTCAGTACTCCTACGGAGTACAATTAACACTATAATTGTACTCCTCTCGACCAATCAGAGTCGAGTAATTTTGTGGAGTGTACTACAAAAGTGGAAATTAGTATAATCTGAGACTTCGATGTAGAATTTAGTGCACTGTGATTGGTCAAGCAACCAGTGATTATGAGACAATATTCTGATCACTGCTTGAGCCGTGATTATGAGGTTACCCAATGTTTGCCACAGTGGAAGTAATACAAAAACAGTTTTTTATCTTGAATTTTGTGTTTATTCTGGTTTAGACTTTCACAATGTCTACTGTCATCTGTGTGTTGCAACTGATGGTGTACTACAGACTTTTCTATCTTACATTCAAAGCTGAGAGCATATTCCCTATTTGGACCAGTTTTAGGAATAAGAAAAAAGTTGTTTTCGGACAGCCTTTGTTTGATTTTATCTGCAGGCAAACACATACCATCACAGTCCTTGTTGGAATGTTTGCTGTGCTTGTATATGTTGCATTGTTTGAGTTAATGCCGATGGATAGTCAATATAATACCAAAAGGTACCAAGCCACACTTGATCCTTAAAACAAGTGTGTGAGGTCACTAAGGATCAAACTATGGACCTCTTGCTTAGCAGGCAGCACACTAACCAATCAATCCATACTTTTTTCTTTTAATGTTTGTTATTTAACTATAAAATTTGTTTCCATTTGTAGAGAGGATTGTTCGCTTGTGTAATGGTGTTCTTGTTGTTTGGTGTCACTCAGATCAGAGACGGATCATTCAAGCGTCCACATCCTGGTAAGGATTGACCAATAACTAACATCTCTCTAGAGTACCAAAGTGATGACGTCACAGAAATATTTTTAAAGAACTTTGGGGGGTTTTTGACATTACTGTATCTGAAGCTGCATGTAAAATATGATATACTGTGAAATTTCAGAATGATAGTGTGAAAAGCAAATATAATACAAAATACATGTATCTTCATACATTTTCGTTTATTTGGTACTGAATTTAATAAGTTTGGATCCAGTGCAAAATAAGAGAAAATTTATGAGGATTTTTTTAACTTAAATCACCCTTAATTTTGCAGAATGTAGGCAATGTCATGTTCTCTTCAAATATGAAATTTGCTAAATTTGGAATTTGATGACGTCACACTTCGGTACTATGATATGTATGCTATAAAATACATTAATTTTTTGCATGAGTTTGAGTTAAATAATAATGAAAAAGTTTAAAATATATGCGCTGCATATTGGGAATTTAGAATAAGGAAAGCAACCAAGGAAGGGACTGAAACTATGGAATCCTAAAATACATTTCTAGGACATTTCTTCTTACTAAACAGCTCCATTAATGAATTAAAATGACTAACAAACTCCAACACATTAATGCATATTTTTTGTTTTAATGTGTAGCATTTTGGAGACTGATGCTGTGTTTGAGCGTGTTGTACGAGTTGGCTTTGATTTTCACCTTATTCCAGGTACTGTTCCATAATAATAAAAATAACATGCGTGATAGGTAAATTATGAGCCTTGTATGAAACGACTGAAGAAGAGGGCCATACAAGCCTTTCACAACTTGAAGTCGCGTAAAAAATGAGCCAGCTCAACTAGAAACCGTGGACCGCTGTTTCGGCCTGTATTGAGCCTCATCAGCATGGTGTATCTAGTGAGCTGGTAGAATCCCATGTAAAAGTAGTACATATTAAGTACGTATATTTTTCAGAACTACACATTACATTCTTTTGGTAATTATCATTAATATCGTATTTTGTGTAAAGACTTTAGATGATGCTCGACAGTTGTTAAAATATGTTGACAAAAGTCTCGGAGAACCATTACCAGAGACATTGTACTGCGACGATTGTTCACTCTATACTTCTGGCCATCCAGATGGTCCATTTCATAACTTCATGGTAATTAATAATATTATCAGGACGCTATTTCGCTAGGATTCACATCATGTACAGAACACATTGTGACATCCAGGGCTGTTTTCAAAGCCATTCATCAACGTGGGCCAATCATCTTTTGTAGTGATCCTTTGTATGCTTAAAGGGGCACTTGGATGAAAATGCCCCAATTTTTGAAAGTCCGAATAATTGAAGTATTCGAGGATAATATGACTCAATTATAATATTATAAAAATCAGATGAGCGAAAATTTTAGCCTGTGAGCCACTTGCAGTTGAGATATTTTGGGCCAAAAGCGAAAAGAATAATAGGGTTGAGTAAATGACATCATTTACTCACAATTTAGATGCTGAATAAAATTGATAATTTTCCCCCGCCACTTTTGACTGTGAAGGAAACATGTTGCTTGGCTACTATCTGGGCCATATAGATAAGTTTAAACAAGTCATTTCTAATTTTCATTGATTTTCATCCCCTTTAACTGCAATTCATTTTGGAGCTATATAATGCTTGTCATTCGTTGATTGATATTTAATTGGTTTTGTTTTTGTTCAGGAAAAATGTGACTTCTTTGTGTTCTGCCACTTGATTGGATGGTGGGCCAAGGTACGTACTGTACGCTGCTTAATTTACAGTCAAACTACCTCAAGCGTGAACACGTAGAGGTCATTAATGACTTTATTTTTGGATTCTTGATTTCATTGTTTGATTCGAACATTCATTATTAAAAACGAATCTTCAAAGCATGGCATATACAAAAGCCAAGCATATATGCAACTGAAATGCAAAAACAACTTTTCATGCAAGGAATATGTAATATTAATGACTTACCTTCTGTTTTTGCTATAAACAAGAGCCTACGAGCCAAGTTAATCGAATTTTCAAATTATTATTATCTTTTGAATATTGAAGATTCGGCATTCTGATTGGTCGGGAGCAAGTGCTTTATGAGAGCACACAGCACGCACAGGCCCTTTGCATTTTATAAAAGAAATAAAAAGCTTGCTTGCTGTGCTGTGTGCCGTTATAAAGCACTGGGGGATTAGCAAAACATTTGAGAAGTGTCGAGAAGCACTCCACTATGTGTCATGCTTCTCCTAAACACTTCTCTCTTGTTCTGCCAACCCCCGCATGCTTTATAACTGCACACAGCACGCGCACACGTTTTCTATTTCATTCAAAAGGTAATTTTGACATACTTTTTTCTGAATGAGTATTAGACTTGTGTTCATTATGTACGTATATAAAACTATTCTAAATGATATTGGCTAGAGATCAGGAATGCTGAAGAAGTTAACAACGAGTATAATACTTGAAGGAAACATATTTTAAAAAAGTATTTGAATATTAATAAATAATTTACAAAATTCTTGCTTGATGTAACGTGTTTGCTATTCTTCTGCAGGCGCTGATGATCCGGGATTGGTGGTTGTGTACTGTAATTAGTGTTTTATTTGAGATTCTTGAATATACGCTGGAACATCAACTGCCGAATTTCTGTGAGTGCTGGTGGGACCATGTGAGTTGAACACCTCTAATGAAATTTAACTACACTACAGATATGTTTATATTCTGTCATACTCAAAACATAAACCATATTGGGAAGCATGGGTGGCGTAGCGGTGAGAGCACTCACCTCTCACCAATGGGACCCAGCTAGTTTGAGTCCTGCTAAGCTCGGTGTCATATGTGAGTAGAGTTGTTTGTTGGTTCTCTCCTGTGCTTCGAGGGTTTTCCGGATTCTCTAGCTTTCCTCCCTCCACAAAAATCAACTTCTAAAACTTCGAAATAATAAGAAGCAATTATTGTCATCACCATCATTATCACTATTTTCACAATCCTCGTCACCATTTTCACTATCAATCTAATCATAAAATCACGATCATCATGACCATCATCATCATCACCATAACCATCATCATGACCATCATCATCATCACCATCATCATCCTCATCCTCATCCTCATCCTCATCCTCATCCTCATCCTCATCCTCATCCTCAACAACAACAGCAGCAGCAGCAACAACAACAACAACCTCCCACACTCAACAGACTGATGCTCTTACCCATATACACAACATTCATAATTCAGAGAATAATAGAAAAAATAAGGTCTTTTTACCAGAAAATGTCATTGCAATTATTTGAGAAATTACGTCATGAAAAGTTTTTCCAGAAAATTTTGTAAAATTTGACTGAATACCAAAAGAAGAAGATATGAAAGATCGAAAATAGAGAGTTTTGTACGTAACTTGTTGCTGCTAATTTGCATAAAAGTTAAAAATTACAGTGCTTATAAGCCTTTACACAATATTTTCAGAATTGATTCTTTAAATAGTGAATAGTTGATGGTGAAAATAATTCATCACTTGAATGTCGGGTCTTTGAGATACAAAGGTTTATATTTCCAATATGTTAATGACTATGACGTAACATATACGGTTATAAAAGTTGTGTATGTATTGAGCTAATGAGGTGGTGATATGAAATGAAAGGTTTTTTTATATTTGTTCATATTTGTAGTGGATAATGGACGTGTTGATATGTAATGGTTTTGGAACATACCTTGGGATGAAGACTTGTGACTACCTGGCTATCAAGGTAATGAATCTGTATTGTTACTAATAAAGGTTCAACTCTGGGTTCAACTCATAAATTCCAAGTTGATCTTTCGTCGATTCTTTAGGCAAGCCTCTGGCTCTGTAGATTTAGCTTTAATCACTCCCTACATTTGTCGTAAAATAATTTCACATTACAGGTCTACAATACCTTTTATTTCTTCCTATTTCTCTTTCATTCACACATACTTCCCATTATTTTAATCCCATATTGAGGCTTCACACTGACCTCGTACTGTCATTTATTGCAGCCGTTTCATTGGAGTGGGTTGTACAATATCCCCACATACAGGTAAGCTGGTTATGTTATGATTGAGTGTTGAAACGAGGTGTTCATCAGTCCAGAACGTTAGGAATAGTGGGAGAAATTGTAAAGAACCACAATTGATCCTCCATCTAATTTCCTTGTCATCATCATTATCATCATCACCATCAACAACTCAATCACCATCATTATTATTATCACCATCATCATTACCATCTCCATCATCACCATTATCATCAGCACCATCATCATCATCACCATCATTATCATCATTTTGTTCTATGCAATATTATGATCATTATCTTCATCATCATCATCAGCATCACCATTATCATCATCGTTATCGTCATCATCATCATCATCAACATTATCATCATCAGCATCATCAGTACCATCATCTTCATCATCATCACCATCATCATCACCATCAGTATCATCATTCAATCATTATAATACAACCAATGTTTTTAGTGGGAGTTAAAGAGAGTAGCAGAACAGTTCACCCCATATTCATGGACAGCCTATGACTGAGGTGCTACAAGGAATCTAAAGCGCTGGTTAGCTGTCTGTGGTATTGCCGCTGTGGTTTGTACTCAATTGATTCATCTTTGTTAGTTATTCATGCATAACATGGTTGTCATGGTTTCCTGTGTGGGTTGATCATCACACACACACACATGATAACCTAGGTATCGCCACTGTGGTGTGTACTCAATTGATTCATCTTTATTAGTTATTATTCATGCATAGTCGAAGTCAAAGCAATGAATGGGTGATTACTATGTTAACCAAGGGTTCTGGTCATGGAAACTTGTAACCATGGAAATCAAAGAAACGTTACTATAGAAACACGTTACTATATATGGGAAAATGTTACTATGAAAACGTTACTTTGGCAACACATGACAATGGAAACAGGTAACAATAACTACAACTAACTTGTGGTTGTTACTACAGGAAAAAAATTGTGATGTGATTTTCATGACAAGACAATACTGTAATTAACACTATGGTCACCATGCATGGTGGTAAGTGGTAAGTGCTCTTTCCGATGGAAGGTTTATCGTTGTGATTGCCTTTAACAGTACCTGACGTCAGAGTTAACACTATTTTACATGAAGTTCATTCTGTGGATTCCTCCGCCCAACATCTTGATGTGAACACATGTTGTCATTCTATTGTTTTGTGGCTCGGTCGCTTTGAATGAAACCTACCAGTACATGTATGACAAGTAAGTAACCTGTGCCGCATATAATTAACTGTATTATTAACCTATTATACTATTCTATTCTTACTAGAATACAAACACTATAAGTGTGCAACATAGTGGTGAGTATCCCCGTCTGTCACGCGGGAGACTGGGGTACGATTTCCCGCCAGGGAGGGGATTTCATTTTTGTATCCCCGATTAGTAGGGCACTTGTGCCCGGCTAGAAGAAATAGAGACATTAATAAAGTTATTATTATTATTATATTATAAATACCACTAAATAGTGCTAAATTATGATAATCCTATTGTTTAATTAGTACTATTTACTACCAAATAGTGTAAAGTATAGAGTACAAACACTATAAGTGTGTAACATTAATACCACTTAAAACACTCATTAATAATTCATGAAGAAAACACAATAGAAATCATGACCATGAAGGTGATTTTATATCTGATATAGATTTGTCTTCATTTGCATAAACTTTAACTTGGATATTCTCTGTCAAACTTGGTTTATTTCGTAAAGAATTCGGTATAGTATTAGAACATACATCAGGAGTTTTTTAGGCCATTTAATAAACTCGCAGATCGTGTTCTATCGGGTCTAAAACCACTCGGCTACGCCTCATGTTTTATACCCGATAAAACACTCCTGCTCGTTTATTAAACAGTACTAAATACTGCTAAATTATGCTAATCCTATTGTTTTCTATTGCTTAATTAACACTATTTACTACCAAATAGTGCAAAGTGTTGCACACTTTTAGTGTTTGTACTCTAATCTATAAAGATTTACAATAACTTAAAACAATATCGCACACTGATTGAATATGGCATTGTTGATTGTAAACGGCTGTGATATTATCATAGTATGATGGTGATGATAATAGTGATGCCTATGGTGATAGTGATGATGATGATGATGTGGATATGATGGTGATGGTGATGATGGTGGTGGTGATGTTGTTGATGGTGATGATGATGTGGATATGATGATGATGGTGGTGATGATGAATGTGATGATGAGACTGATGATGAAGATGATGATAATGATATTGATGATGATGGTGATGCCAATGGATGATGGTGATGGTAATAATGATGGTGATGGTGATGATGATATTATAAATAGTGACGGGGATGTTAATCATGGTGATAGTGAAAATAGTGATAAAGATGACAATATTTATCATCATTTCTTTATTCCACCAGTAAAGGTATGGAAGATGACATGTTAACTCTAGAAGGCATGAGTGATCATATGCCCATGATAGGTGGTTACAGTGGAGTCAGAATACGAGAGTTTGATGACGGGAATGTCAACCCTGAGCCTGTAAAAAGAGACGACGAGGAAACAGACAACTTGTGGGAGGAGTTTCTGTCACCAAATAAACTTGTAAGTTGAATCACAAACATAATAAATGACTATTGGAAATTCACAGTGCATTCTGATTGGCTACGCTACTTTTATATAAAGTTTTTAGTAATGGGCAATAGGTGAGATAAGTCTCAGTTGAGTATGTAACTCAGAGGAATCGTGTGGTTCTAGAATATAACCATTTAGTATAAATACACAGGTGACTATTGAAAATCTCGCACGTTAATTGGTCGAGAAACTCAGATTATCACACAATAATCACCTCCAGAGATAATCCGAAATGGCGGCCAGCTGCTTTGTTGCTGTTACCTAATTTTAAATATGTCTTTTATCTTCTTTCTTTTCTGTTTTTAAAGAATCACCTGTATATTTATACTAAAACAATAATTATTATTCACCTCAGGCTCAGTGAATATCAGGAATAATAAGCTCAACTTCATTTCAGTTATTATTCCCCAATATTCAGTTCGTCTCGGCGAAAAATTGTTAAGTATTCCCCACCACGAAGAAAAAATTGAAATTCCAGAGAAGTGGGTGTACCTTTTTTAAAAGTTCCTCCATTGTTGGGTATGCAAATTTTCTTGAACGATACATTCTCAATTCTACATAGAATTGAGGCTATAGGGTACAGCCCACAATAAATTTTGAGAAAAATTATACAAAATATATGGGCTTTGCTTTATATTTCTAAAGCTATTTTCTACAAGCATTTTGCTTTGCTGCTCATAAAAACGATGGCTGAACATTTTACATTTTAAAATAACTTTTAGAAATCCTTGTCTGGTGTGAGTAATTTGGAGGATGCCACCTGCCTGGAGATGCTAGTAAACACTGATGAACAGAGCCTGGGGAATTTTGGTAAGAATATTTCTCAAGTTGATTTATGTTAATTTAACCTGCCACCCGGTTAGCTCAGTTGGTAAGAGCGTTGGTCTGTTGTGCGGGAGGTCGTTGTTCAAGCCTGAGACGGACCTACAATCAGGGTCTTAAAATAACTGAGGAGAAGGTGCTGGCCTTTGTAATTACATCTGCAAATGGTTAGACCTTCAAGTCTTCTCGGATAAGGACTTAAAAACCGTAGGCCCTGTCTCCCAACCCTTCCTAACCTGCAGTAAATGGGGGATATAAAAGAACCTGAGCCATAAGTGTGGTTATTCACTACACAGCTTAAAGTAACGGCTGGTGAGTCACTGGTCATGATGACAGGCCAAATTAGTTTTAGCTTAGTTATACCTTCTTTTGAATTCTGACTCAACATTACTGGTCAAAATGACCGGCAAGGTAAAAATTGACTGGACGAGTTCCAATTCTGGGCGAACATTGTCCAATATCTTGCCATTAGTTTAAACCCAGCATGAAGAATAACATGCACATTCTATTGAGTTCTCATTGTAAGCTCTTGATGTTGTTCCAGGGTTTGATACAAAGCAAAAACAATTTTTTAGTCACTTGACTAAGATACATTGGTTTGTGGCTGTTTAATTTTAAACTTTTTTTTCTTTCGCTGATTCCAGGTGCAATGCTACCAAATCTTGTTCAACTTAAATTATCAAACAGTGTAATATCCACAGTCAGGTAAGGTTTAACAATCTGAAGTTTAGATTTAAGGTTTTTATAGATTTATGGTTTTAAAGGAAAGCACTGTTGGTCGTCACGGCAACTTGTGTTTTATTCCCAGAGTTAGCGGTGTCATGTGAGTACAGTGTTCCAAATAGCGGCCTGCCAATGGCCAAATGACAGGCCAAATTTCAAGTTTTGCGGGCGAAAATAATGATACACTGCCAAATGAATAATAAGATGACATGCAAAATTTACTGGAATGACCTCTTTTAGCATGCGCCTTTGCTATGGCAGGCTGCAATTTTTTTCTATTTCGAGCTCCGGAGTAGAGTTGCTCGTTGGTTCTCTCCTGTGCTCAAGGGTTCCCCCAAATCCCCATCACCCCCTTCCCCTCCCCCCCTCCCCCCTCCCCCTTCCCGCTCCCCCTCCCCAGCTTCTTCAGTTTTTTCTTCCACCATAAGAATCAACTTCTAAATTCCAATTGGAATCCTGAAGTGGAAGAAGAGCCACTCTGTGGGATCCATGGTTGCATACCAATTCCTTTAATCCCATTTAAAAATTTCTCTTCATGTCATTCCCATTTATTCCCATTTCCACCACATTTTCACATTTGTTCTCCACGTCATTGTTATCATTATGATATAGAGACTTGGGGACTTCTTTGGGTAACCTGAAGATTTTGTGGATGTCGCAGTGTGGACTGACTGACTTGGACGGTATTAGCTCTCTTTCATCTCTTGTGGTATGTGTCAATGATAATGATAATCATTTTGATGATGGTGGTGGTGGTGTTGGTCGTGGTGATGTTGATGTTGATGTTGATGATGATGGAGGTAGTGTTGATCGTGGTGATGATGATGATGATGACAATGAGGATGATGATGACGGTGGTGTTGGTCATGGTGTTTATGATGATGATGATGATGTTGGTGTTGTAATGTCAGTGGATCTAGAGTGAGCATGCACTCTCCTTGACAGAACACTTGAGAAGTGATGAGAAGCACTCTGCTACCTGTTGTGCTTCTCCTAACACTTCTCTCGTGTTCTGCTAACCCCTGCGAGTTTTATAACTGCACACAGCATGCGCGCACGTTTTCTATTTTTTCAATACAAATCAAGCTTGTTGTATCATGTGACATGTTTTAATGTGATTGATTGACAGGAGTTATTTGTAGCATTTAACGACATCAATGACGTTAGCCCAGTCAGTATGGTGGATAACCTAGAGGTCTTGGACTTGGAAGGAAACCTGATTGACGACCTATCCCAAGTAGAGTTTCTTTCACTGTGCTCATCACTCAAGAGTCTTAATCTTGAGGGAAACCCTGTTTGTGTTGCACCACATGCTAACTCTTCTGCTGAGGTAAGAATACATGTTTAATATACCTTCAATGATTATTATTATAAACCTGCATGAATAATAATAATAATAATAATTATACAGCTTCTCATTAATCCCACATAGGTAACTGTCCAATTATTTTCTTAATTGGACAGGTCTTGTTGATATGGGATTAATTAGGCAGCTATATAATTACTAGGTAATGGGATTTCATGCTGCCCAATCAAGAAATAATTAGACTTGAAAAATTCCTCTGACTGCCAAATTGGACTCGGCCTACGGCCTCATCCAATTTTGTCAGTCCTCAGAATTGTCCTCGTCCAATTATTTCTTAATTGGACAGCATGGAGTCATATTACATATACTACTACTACTACTAATAATAATAATGATAATAATAATAATAATAACAATAATAATCTTTCATCAGGGAACCCACTCACGATAGGTGATTTTCAGTGAGGCCCTGAGAAAACACACACACAGAAAAAGAACATAAAAAGGCATATATATATATATATAAATATAAAGTATAATTCTATAGAGCATAAAAGTCAGACCCAGTTTTAGCGTCAAACTCCACATGCAAACGCAAACGAACAGACCTGTTGTTGTTCAATGACTTACTGATATCACAGCCATCTTGAATTATGGGATACCAAGTGGGCAAAAACGTAGAAAACATAGAGCAGCAGCATTACATTTTCAAGTAATTTGAAGTCTTGGTGTTTCGCATATTGTTAAAATACCACCAAATTCAATAATAGATGTGCTTCCTATTTAAAAGCAAAACGTTACAGAGTGCACGCACTAATAATAATAATATTTAGTACTAATTAGTAGTAATTCATACAGAATCCTTTGTTTCCTATTGTTTGATTATCACTATTTAGTACTAAAAATTAGTATTTGTTTCACGGGTTTAGTGCAAGCACTCTATAAAAAGGCATTAAATGCCTAGCAATATAGATTGAAGTGAGTTTTGCTGAGAAAATTCTGGTTAAAGTTGAATGTAAATATAGGCAATTGTGTATCAGATTTACAGACTGCTAATGATAATTTAACAATAATAATTTATTACACTCATATTGCACAATTATCAATGGAGAATTTTCAATTGCGCATAAGAAAAAATCTACAGCACCAGGTATTCCCAGGCAGTCACCCATCCAAGTACTAACCTGGCCCTACTGGGCTTCACTTCTACCTGGTAACAATAGACCCCTTTCGAATTCCAAATTACCGCTGTGTTTCTTGATTACAGACTCATTTGCACAGGGTTAGCCTCGAGTTTGTGCAGAATATACACGTGTTCCAGTCAAGGTCCGTCGAGTTTCAAAATGTTTGTATTGTTGAAGTGGTACATTCTTTACGTTTCTGTTGGTATTTGTGAATATTTAAACACTGATATTTTACGCAGGCTAAACCTGTGCAAATGAGTCTATAATCAAGGAACGCAGCAGTAATTTGGAATTCGAAACTGGTCTATTTCTTGACTTCTACAGTGTACCTAGTAATAATTTCTGTTGTGCTTACCTCCTCGATTATTACACCGACGCAGCTCACACTAGTTTTTAGCTAGTTATATCTTTTTTTCCCTCGATTATTAGTAATTTGATCATAATAACTATTAGGAAATGGCAGGCTATAAATACCGTAAATCCATCCATCAAGGGGTACCAAGGTTGAAGATACTGGATGACGAACCGTTCTTAGTGGAGAAGGTTGGTGGGAAGGACGTTTTGAGAGACATGCCAGAATCTGCTAAGAGTGCAAGGGTACCTAATCACTTAAAGGAGGAATGGCAGCTGATTAGTAATGCTCTCAAAACAGTAGAGAATGAGCAGGAGGAAACAGGTATGTCATTATCATCATCATCATCACCACCATGATCATCACCATCAGCATCTTCATTATCATCCCCACCACCATCATCATCATTCACCATCATTATCATCACTTTCACCATCATCACTATCATCATCAACATCATAATAATCACCATCACCACCATCACCACCATTATTTTCATCATCATCATTCATCAATATCATTACACCACTATTTTAATGGTGCTGCTTCTGCTGATATGATGAAGTATCAACTTGCTCATCAGAGCCATCCAAACCAGTAGCAGCAGCAAGGCCAGCATCAGCCAGGAAAAATACCAGACCCAAAACAGCCATGTCCAGGCAGAGACCATCATCAGCCATGAGGCAACGTCCAGGAAGCTCTATTGGTCAGCGTTCAGGTTCATCTTTAGTTTCTTCTGGTAATACTTCTGAGCTGTCTGGTATATTTCAGGGAGACGACAGCAGTGATCTTACCCATGGTAGGATTTGATTTACATTTTAGAATATTAAGTACTGTACTTAAAAGGTACCAAAGTGTGATGTCATAAAATTCTGGATTTTGCAATTCCATGTTCAAATGTTCATTTTAGAAGAGAACAACCGCATTGCCTTATACATTTCTTCAATGCATGTCAAAAAATGTCCTGAAAATATTGCTCCAAGATTATCAGAAGTACTTACTAGTATTACACTTTTGGCTTTTGCACCACACAGTCTCATTTTTATGATTGTTTTCTTGTTTAGGTTCTGGTGAGGTAATCTGTGGAAATATCTCAAAAGCCCTTAAGAGTAGATGTCAGCAAAAATCAAACAAAATCGAAATTTTCTGGCAACAGTCAAAAAATCGATTTCGCTTATATTCAAGTATAAGGTAGACATATAGCCAAAACAAATTGTGGTATGCTTCGTTTTTAGAAATATGGCTTTATTTCCGAGAAAAACGAGGAAAACCAATTTGTGCATAATTGACCCTCTGAGAGAGCCAAAATATCATCCAACTTCGAGTGCCTCGCGTGCCTTGACAAAAATATGTATGGACTTGAGTATTGAAAAACTTTTTTTAACATTGTCTTGGCTTTAAATCTGGGAAATGTTATTATTTTCCAATAAATCTATGTTGGCGAAAAATTTTTTATTACCAAGTTACTTTGATAAGTCATCAAATATAAAGAACTTTCAAAAAATATTTAAACCATGTGCTATATAAAATAAATCGTCGATATTTAGAATTTGAGAAGTTAAAACAATGTTCTAATCGTGAGTAAAGTGATTGTTTTGGGTATTTTGTTCTGCGACGAGTAATGGAGATTTAAAATTGGAGAAATTTCGAAGAAAAAGCGGCCGTTTGGTACGATCAAATAAATTTAAAATATTTCCTTAAAGAGCAAAATATTAAAAAAAATGCAAACTACTAGCTTGAAATACTATAAAACTACATAGTTTGAAAAGATGGATTAATAAAATTAAAATTATCCACAATAAAGGAGCATTTTTTCAGAGTCAAGTGCTTTTACTAACAACAACAGCGTTGCGTTACCCAAAGTTCGTGAACGCGCGGCATTCTAAAAGAAGTGGGTGTGGCCTTTGATGCTACCGCGTCACACCTTTACATGTCACGTTCGTATTGACAAAGACGAATTCTCCTGAAAATATCCTTATACGTTCTAGCTTCTTTAGAAGTAGGCTTTATTGGACCATAAAGGATATTAATATACAGTCATTATCAATCATTACGCTTTAAAAAAATAAAATATGAAAGTAAAATCCGTATATCGCTGGCTGATAAACGATTTTTAGAACAGTCACCATTAAACGTATTCGTAAAGTAGAGCAATTTTCTCCAACTTTAAACCCTTATTACTCGTCGCAGATCAAAATACCCAAAACAATCACTTTACTCACGATTAGAACATTGTTTTAACTTCTCAATTTCTAAATATCGACCTTTTATTTTATATAGCACATGGTTTAAATATTTTTTGAAAGTTCTTTATATTTGATGACGTGTCAAAGTAACTTGGTAATAAAAAATTTTTCGCCAACATAAATTTATTGGAAAATAATAACATTTCCCAGATTTAAAGCCAAGACAATGTTAAAAAAAGTTTTTCAACAATCAAGTCCATACACATTTTTGCAAAGGCACGCGAGGCACTCGAAGTTGGATGATATTTTGGCTCTCTCAGAGGGTCAATTATGCACAAATTGGTTTTCCTCGTTTTTCTCGGAAATAAAGCGATATTTTGGCAAATGAAGTATACCACGGTTTATATCGCATCAAGGTCTTCCTAATACTAAAATATGAGCAAATTCGATTTTTCGACTGTTGCCGGCGTATGTTCGATTTTTGCTGACATCCTCTCTTAAGGCAAGAAGAAAGGTTAGTACCTGTCATATATGTCTGACTCACCGACCGACCGACCGACCGACCGACCGACCGACCGAGTGACTAATTCTGTCTTATTCATTCATTCATTTATATTTCTTATTCTTAACAGAATATCAAAGCTTTTAATTCAGTTATCCCTCCTTTTACCACCAACTCACCAATTCATACTCCTGAAAAAAGCTATGAAGAAGAAAACAACAAACAATTCCCTTCAAAACACGATGTCTTCACGGAGCTGAGGGAATGGAGGCAACAGTTTGCAAAGTGAGTGACAAAACAAGGCAATTTTATTAGTCAATAAATTAATTTTAAAATGAAATTTGTTAATGTCATCTTAAGAATTAATTACATTTTGCACATGGGGTGGGGAGGGAGGGGGAAAGGGCATGATTTGGGGCGGGGGGGTTAGTATAGTAATGCAACCCTAAGCAAGTATGATTTAAAGATATGAATTTATGGTATTTAATCTATATGTCAAATCCATGTTAGCTCAGTTGGTAAGAGCGTTGGTCTGTTGTGCGGGAGGTCGTGGTTCAAGCCTCGAGTGGACCAACACTCAGGGTCTTAAAATAACTGAGGAGAAGGTGCTGCCTTTGTAATAATATCTGCAAATGGTTAGACCTTCAAGTCTTCTCGGACAAGGACTTTAAACCGTAGGCCCTGTCTCCTAACCCTTCCTAACCTACAGTAAAATGGGGGACATAAAAGAACCACTGAGGACGTAAAAAGAAACCCTGGCAGTGACCACCCTCAGTGCCTACGCTTCATACTAACCATCTCTCATGCTTGTAAATTGCATAAAAAGCAATCATTCTGTCATTCACAACTCCATGTAAAGCGCCTTTGATTATATCCACATAGAAAAGGGCGCTATATAAATCATCATCATTTCATTTTTCATTTCATGTTATATTGTCTATTATATTTCTATTTCTGTAAATTTACTGTTATGTTATATCAGGACTCCAGTTAAACTAACCTTGATAAACTGTTATGTTATATCAGGACTCCAGTTAAACTAACCTTGATAAACTGTTATGTTATATCAGGACTCCAGTTAAACTAACCTTGATAAACTGTTATGTTATATCAGGACTCCAGTTAAACTCACCTTGCTAAACTGTTATGTTATATCAGGACTCCAGTTAAACTAACCTTGATAAACTGTTATGTTATATCAGGACTCCAGTTAAACTAACCTTGATAAACTGTTATGTTATATCAGGACTCCAGTTAAACTAACCTTGATAAACTGTTATGTTATATCAGGACTCCAGTTAAACTAACCTTGATAAACTGGATGTCTCTGTATAAATATTGACTTCAATTATCTCTTCAATAATCTTCTCCTAACACTTCTCTTGTGTTCTACCAATCCCTCTGTGCTTTATAACTGCACACAGCATGTGTGGCATATTCTATTTCTTCAGTATTACAACTTGATGATGGCTACAGTGAAAGTAAAGTGATAAGTGGCCATGTATTCTCAGGCCAGTCCCTGAAATATTATCATCATATTATTCTTTGTTTGTTAAGATTCTTAGAGGAAGATCATAAGTTACCAACAAATGCTGATACAGAATCTAGCCAATCAGAAGGGTGAGTAATGACTACACATTATGATGCCCATGATGGTGATAGTTATGATAATGTTTGTGATGGTGATGACACTGATGATGATGATAACGTTGAAGATGATGATGACAGTGAAGATGTTGATGAGGATGACAGAGATAATGGTAATGACATAAGGATGATGATGATAGCAATGATGGTGATGATGACCATGATGATGCCAAATAGTGATGATGATAATGACGATGGTGATGACGACGACAATGATGATACTGATGATAAGAACGATAATAACTATAAATAATAATAATTAATGAGTGGTTGAATGAAACAACTAAGATGATTAGCCAGAAGGTAATTAATATCTTGAGCATACAAAAATAAAAAACTCAAAAAGAGATGTTGTTCACATTTCAGGGAATCCCCTTTTTCCTCACCAAGAAAAACTGAAGCAGCTGACTCCATTTCCTCGGCATCACCAACCATTCCTCCACCAGAAATGTCACCCTCCCCTCCCCCACCCAAGGAACATCGTCACAAAAGACCATCTCCTTTGGGGAGATCATTACCTACGGCACCCCTGGTGGGGAGGAATCTCCAACGACCACACACTTCTGGAGAGTTTAGGATAAGAAGGTATTGATCAAGACATTTTATACAGTGGTTTTGGTATGAGTGGGAAATTATACGGCAAATGTGTAGCCATAGCTGTACTGTAGCCGTAACTATGCTATGTGATTTGATGAATTACTGAAGACAATGGGAAGCCATTTTGAATATTATGGCATGTAGTACCATGTACGTGCTGTAAGTCAGTACCATATGTTAACCACTCATACAGTAACCATTCTTATGGAAAGCCATTTCAATGTTATGGCATGTCGTACCTTGTACGTGCTGTTAGTCAGTACCATATGTTTCCCACTCATACAGTAACCATTCTTATGGAAAGCCATTTCAATGTTACGGCATGTCGTACCGTGTACGTGCTGTAAGTCAGTACTGCATGTTTCCCACTCATACGATAACCATTCTTGTGGAAAGCCATTTCAATGTTACGGCATGTTGTACCATATACGTGCTGTAAGTCAGTACTGTATGTTTCCCACTCATACAATAACCATTCTTATGGAAAGCCATGTTTCCCTTGGCTGCTTATCAGAGGTTTGACCTTTCTTTATCATGGGCTTCCTGTGGAAAACAATTAACTCTACCCCTCCCCCCTAAAATTCAATACTGACATATACGTGCATTCCCTTGCAAGGTATCGACAAACATCCACAGAAGAAAAAGTAGAACGTTTACTAAAGAATAAGTTGGATTTGGACGTCAATGAAAATCAATCGATATCTACGGTGGTTCCCAGGACCCCTCCATCTGCTTCATCTGTGGTAGAGACTGAGCCGAGGTTGTCTTCAGCTCCTGTCAGAGCTCTCAGGCGTTACAGGTATTGATAGTTAATAAATAATCAATATATAAATATCGGGATTCCTAGGCAGGATGCATTCTGGTCTAGCATGGGTACAAGCAACTCCATATTAGCCATTCAGAGGTTGAGAAAAAAACTTGATTGAGTTGGCATTGCAGTGCATTGTGGGACTGTTTAGGGTAAACATTTCTCAGATGGCGCCTATTTCGTCCCCTAAATAGTCCCACAATGCAATGCACTGTCAACTTGACCCAGTTCCCCCTCAACCATGGAGGGTGTAATATGGTAGTGCTGTAGCAGATTGTCATCTTCTATAGAGGGTTTTAACGGCGGCCATGTTTTTTTGGTAGAGTTTTACCAGACCCACCAAGTACTCAGAGAACGTCTGAAGATTCGCCTCAACCCTCCAGCCAATCACCTGTCACTCAGGTATCCCATGGTTACAGGCCTGGTACAGCTGCCGCTGCTCTACAGAAGCGAAGGCTCAAACCAAACTAGTAATAGGTTTGATTCGTAGGTCAGCAAACAGTATCCCCAGCCGGAGGGAGGAGTCAGGTACTTTTAATACAAACAAGATTGTCCGGTGTTAGCTGTAAGAAAACCGGTGTAAAATGTGCAGTACTGTGCAGTGCCCATTCTTTCCAATACACTGTGCTTTTATGGTAGCTATGTTGTTGGACAACAAGCCTAGCAAATTTAACGAGTCATATACCCGGCTACCGGGGAAAGAAGGGGCATAAAATCCCGTTGTGTGTCCGGGATTTGTAAGTTTCATTAATATAACTATAACGAGCGTTTATTTCTAAATCAGGTACTACCTTACGGGATATAAAGTCGGGTCGTGAAAAACCCGGTGTTTGCTCGGTGCTTCCAATATTATCAACTTGGGGCAACGTCATGCAAAATGCCCCTACTTTGCACGAGGGGGGAGGGGAGGGGTTCATTCTGTGTTAGACACGATGTAAGATATTTCTAATGTTTGATAAAACTAACTTGTAAATATGTGTTATTGTTAAGAATTATTAAACCCAACGACAAGCTCTCGCCAGTGTTTCTCTTTAATATACAGCTGCTTCTAATTTCTTTGTTTTGCTTTTTACATTGAATCACCATACACCGTATCAAAATATGGCGACCAATTTGAATAACTATTGTTCTGCACCGACCTGCCACTGACTAGACTGTCATGCATGTGAAAACGCTTTTATGCTTCCATGTAAACACCAGGCTAGTCAGTGACGTAGAGAGTAATTTGAAAACAAATGTTGCGTGACAAGGTGCAGCAATCTTTGCATAAAGTAGAATTTGTTTCTACTTTTGTCAACGATTGCTTCTCCTTTGCACAGTGTAAACCCTCTTGCAACTTGTGTCGCAACGCCGTTGAAAGACAAGTTGCAGAGAAAATTGCTCCGTGTAATCGCGCATTTAAGGCTACAGTACGACAGGATATTTGACTAGATCTACTTAACAAAGTAAAGGGTTTGTACCCAGGGTCGTAACATGAGTGTTGAGTGTATTAAGGCTACAGTACGACAGGATATTTGACTAGATCTACTTAACAAAGTAAAGGGTTTGTACCCAGGGTCGTAACATGAGTGTTGAGTGTATTAAGGCTACAGTACGACAAGATATTTGACTAGATATACTTAACAAAGTGAAGGTTTTGTACCCATGTCTCGGTATGAGCTTCGGGATCTTTATTCTACTCTCTGTGTTGAACTAAGAGCGAAGAGCGCACAGATTCTAAAAATAGCTTAAAGACTCAGATAAACATTGCATTCTGTTTAACCGCGACGAGGATTATACGAACCGATTTTATTAGTTTTACTTAAAGTTACAATAAGTAAGAGTTAATTACCTCGAACGGAGGCCATAAGCCATATACATCCCGAGGGCCGCAGGCCCGAGGGATGTATAGGCTTATTGCCTCCGTTCGAGGTAATTAAGTATTTTATTTATCAATTGAGAAGGTTTTCTATCAAATGTTGCTCATTATAAATGCGAACGGTCTATATATAGTTATTAACCGGGTTAAGTAATGTTTAATAAACGAGCAAGAGTGTTTTATCGGGTATAAAACACGAGGCGCAGCCGAGTGGTTTTAGACCCGATAAAACACGATCTGCGAGATTATTGAACGGCTTAGAAAACTTATGATGTTTGTTCTCATTGTGTACCGATTTTTTAACGAAATGAACCAAGTTTGATAGAGAAAATCCAAGTTAAAGTTTATGCAAATGAAGACGAATCTTTATCAGATATAAAATCACCTTCATGGTCATGATTTCTATTGTGTTTTCTTCATGAATTATTAATGAGTTTTCTAATAACTATATATTGAACTCGCATTTATAATGAGGGTTATAAAAATAAAGCCTTGTGAATAACAAAGAAAACCGTGTCAATTGATAAATAATAACCCATTTAAACTAAGATCTACTGCGATCGGCTGTGAAAATTACCTGCTGAAAGTAAACTATAAGTTTGTTTGTCTGAATTTCGCGTTTGTCTTGGTTGTTGACGTCACGGTTGCTCTGCGCTATTACATGAGCTATATTTATAATAATTCTATGACTGGTGTCAGTCTCTAATCATTATGATAATATCGTCGAATTATGATTGGCTAAAAGAATAAGCAAATTCCTTAGCACGATATTCTATTGATGAGTAATACGAGTGAATATCATGGAATTAAACATAGCTTAAACTAAAGTTAATATAAGAATATATTGTAAATGTATAGAAAAGGCTACGAGGAATATTTCTATCATAAGATTCTAGAGAATAATCCTAAAATGACTGAGCAAAGGGGTAGAAAGTGTGTAGGGCGTAACCAGAGGTATAAATGCTAATGGGAGGAGCTAAGAGGCTTACTTTCGAATTCAATGCATCCATTATCTAAACTTGTGCGTAATGTTAGCCATGCTGAACTCTTTTATCGACAATTTTATATATCTAATTGATCGTTCTTTATCTTGTTTTCCTACGATAAGCAATGGTAATTAGAAAACTGATTGCTTAGTTCGTTTGTGAAAATAATCATTTTCTCTCTCATATAACAGTACCATGAGTGTTGAACAGTAAGTGAAGGGTTTCAAGTGTTTTGCAATTGCGTTTCAGATCATCAATTATCAATCGAATTGTTATTTCCAAGAAATCATATCAGCTGAGCTCAAGCTGTGTTTCCTTGCGATCACAAAACAGGAAAAACAAGAAAAGCAAGAAACAGCACAGTGACGTGGGGGCCAGTTGTCAGTTTTGATTGGCTAAGACTATTTAACGTCATAGTTCGATACAACGATTCTATTGGTTGAATAATGACCTGGGTGTAAGCTAAAGGGCAAGGCACAGCCCCAAACCAACCAGACTCAGCTGATCTACCAACCGATCAAGACGTCGAAGAAAGTACGGAAAACTTTAAACAAGTTTTATAAAGAAATTAAACGCTATCTGAAGGTAAGGACTTGTGCGTCATGCAATACTTACATGTTAAGTGTTTTAATCTTAGTACTTTCTAACTTTAATTTTTGTATTCTGTACTGTATTTTTTGTCTGTAAGTTTGATTTAAACAGAGCCCTATTCAAACCAGCTTCGCTGAATTGGGCCCCTCTGTATAAATATTGTTGATAAATAAATAAATTTATAGATTTCTGTAAGGTTTTTTAGTTTTATAGCGCTAGAATTCGTTTTCCGTTTGTTAGTTGTTTTGCGTCATTTTGTTTCACTTTCGTTTCGTCGGATAGAATCATATTTTCCTCTTGTACCAAAAAAACATGTTCAGCTTTCAATAAACTAATTAACCATGTCTGTACATAAAGAAGATATAGTGTATTAAGAACCTAGTTTGTTTGTAGCAATTGAAAGATTCCAAGGGTTGTCTGAGATATAGCTGACTGACTTGGTTTTGATTTGAAATCAGTAAAGAAATGAATCATTCGTGCAGTGATATCATGAGCAAATGGAGTAAATCTAGTCTACAAGTTTTATGTTTAACAGTTATTTTTCTAAATGGTTGATGTATTTTTGTTGGTTTGATACAGAAGACAAGAACCAAGTAAGTTCTGCACTGCTTGGTAAGCGACGGAGGAAGCAAAGCGGAAAGCAAGAATCTACTTCTCCTGCAGACTGATGGTGAGTACTCGATGTATTTGATCAATCCCGACTTTAATATCTTAAGATTAGTAATTTTAAAAAAAAGTTTCTTAACCAAAAAACTTTTGGAAAAATTCGAAAAATTCCACACATTCCACAAATTCCACAAATTTTACAAATTCAATCGAGAAAAATGCGATTTTCTTTTGTTATAAATTCATGGTATCCTCGCATTCAAGATAATGTTGAGAAGGATCCATTGAAAAGAGGCTGGAATATCCACAATTAATATTCTTGATGGCTTACTATTGCACTCAATAAGGAAATCGAAGACCCGTTGTGTTCATCAGAGGAGATAGAGAGAGGAATTTGTCTGAAAACGATTCCTTTTGAAGTTTTTATCGTCATATTTCCGCAAGATTAAAGTCACATAGGTAGCTCATATATAGCTCATATCATATAATGATCGTAATTTACCTATTACACATGTTCTTATAGCTCTCATATATAGGTCGATAGAATATCCACAATCCACAAACGATCGATAATGCCGGAATTCGAATGTCAATCGGCTATATAAAATGGATGCTAATAAGATATCTTTTGTTAAATGGCACCAACGCTCCCCCGAGAGGCCGCGATGACGTAACGTGCAATCGAAGAAAATGAAGACATGAAATTTGCACGTGATAAGTTACAATATTCTTAATAATAACGAAAAGAAAACATAGATGATATTAAAACAAGTGAAAAATAAATTATTTACAAGATCAAGATGGAATTAGATTATGGTAAATTTTTGAAATTATTATGTGATGATTACAAATTATTTAGGAAAAAATAGATTATCAATAGTGATAAAATATCCCCCATTATCAGGCTTTTAAATAAACTTTGCTTGAACTATGCTAAAAACTTTTCTTCCGTAACTTTCTGATATGTGCTGGTATTTGAATCCCACCGAAATGATAAAAGGATTTTGTTGAATATTTGATCTTGAATGATTAGTAAAGGAGGCGAGTGCAATTAAAGAACTTTCAAAACATTACGAGTGTCTATTAATTCCAAATTGTACGAGAAGATCGTGCGATTTTTGTTTATAGTTCCACTCAACAAAATTTCAGTAAAAATTGCTAAGCGACGCCGTTCATCTTTATCTATTTGGCGGCCGATTTTCAGCCCATCGCGCAACTGAAATGCATAAAAAAGATTAGTTCTTACGGCTTTAAAATTTTATTTTTGTTTTTTAAGTACAAAATGATAGAAAATAATTGTTTTGACATTATTTTGGCCGTGTTGCCATAGCGACTTAATTCGGTACTCCAACGGAGTACAATTAACGCTATAATTGTACTCCTCTAGACCAATCAGAGTCGAGTAATTTTGTTGAGTGTACTATAAATGTAAAAATTGTTAGAAGCAGCTGCTCTTGTATTATAAGAGTGAGTATCGTATAAATCATTTTCACCGCCAAAGCAGCCATTCACCTCATACACGGAGTTAAGTTTTGGGAACACGAGTTTTGCCGAGGCTGTGATTAAGCTACCGTACTGAACTGTTATAATGGAGAACGAAACGTCACCGAATGGGAGGTGGGTGGGGTCAAAAATCCGTCTAGCACTGACTGGTACAGCGAACCTGAGTAAATGAGGTCGAAACCTTGGATTTTCTCGCTTAAAATAGGCAACTGCCGACCCGGGGGCATTCATAATGCTTCTCACCTAGGAATCACACCCAGACAGTCATGATAACATTCCGCGCGTACTCGTTTCATTGCTGCTATAGGGCTGAAAATACTTAATGTAAGTAAATAGATTGCATATATTTGTTGGAGCAATATTGTTATTCACATCGTGCATAAGGTTTGTTCAATATAGGACAAGCTGGATGGCAAAATGTTAAGTCTTCGTGAACAAAGGAATAAGTGTTTAGCATTTTGGCTAACGGCACTCGTGTGGAACATCTTAAGTTACACAGTTCAGGATTATATACTGTTTATATACAGTCAATGCAAAAAATGTTGTCGTCGACCAACTCAAGCCTACGCGACTGGACCGAAAGCAACTCTGGGTAGCAATCATTGAAGCCGAGTTGACTCCATAATTTTACGGACTAGTTATGCCTGGTTTACAGCACGAACCTTCGTAGGCAAGCGGGAAGTGTTGAAGGATACGTTTTTTTAATGCCTTCATATTTTCGGAATTGTGAACTGAATCATAATTACTTTGTTTTTCTTTCCCTAAACCTGAAGACATGCATTTGATGGATTGTTTCTCGCCATTATTATCTTATTACTAGCGGGAACGATTAATTCAGAACGAATATTTGACCGCTTCAGTGATTTTTACCCATATTCCTTTCGGTCTAGTCGCGTAGGCTTGAGCCGGTCGACGACAACGTTTTTTGAATTGACTGTATTATATAAAGCTCTCACTGTATGTCAGGATATAAACAGGGGTGCATCCAGGGAGGGGCAAAGGGGGCCTGTAGTGCCCCCCCTGAAGCCATATAAATAATTTTATTTGCTCAAAAAAAGGCATGTTTTTACAGTGTGGTTAAGTATTTGCAGCGTTTCTCAATCACATAATAAAGTTTTGATTGACGCCAATCAAAGTGTTTCCCAGCATTGGGGGGGAGGGGGGGATGTGTCCTCTACATGAATTAATAATAATAATAATAATAATAATAATAATAATAATAAATTTATCCAAGAGACCTACTCGCAAAAGCGATTTTCAGTAGGGTCCTTATTAAGTTTAAGATAGCTTCTAGTCAGCTTGTTTTGCTGTGCAGCTGTGCAGTGATGTGTAAAACAGGTCAAAGAACAGGTATTTTTTATTCTAATGTTTTATTCTTTATCTTATAAACTGAAGTCTCAAGTCCAATTTCTGTTCTGCTTTAGAATGTTCACTGAAGAAAACAAGTAAACAAAAGAAGATCCAATGTATCCATGTTGAACACTTCAATGCTCCACTGAATAAACATGGACGAAGAAGAAAGGTAAGATATTGTATGGTTTAGCTACTATATCTATCCATGTTGAACACTTCAATAGTCCATTGAATAAACATGGACGAAGAAGAAAGGTAAGATGTTGTATGGTCTAGCTACTATATCTACTTTGTGGAAAACATTTTAAAATGATATTGGCCAATCAAGGGCACTAGGACACTGAACGTGGTTGGATTTTTAATATTTTTTTTCCTTTCGATTATTTGAATTAAATTAAGCGTATAGTACTGTTCCGTCGGCGTTATAATGCAGACGTTTTCTTCCAAAGGTCAAATGGTTTGAATAGCCGATGAGCGTTACTTCTTAACGGCCGTTGTACTTGACTCTGTTTGTACTTGACTCGGTTTGTGCTTGACTCTGTTTGTACTTGACTCTGTTTGTGCTTGACTCTGTTTGTACTTGACTCTGTTTGTACTTGACTCTGTTTGTACTTGACTCTGTTTGTACTTGACTCTGTTTGTACTTGACTCTGTTTGTACTTGACTCTGTTTGTACTTTACTCTGTTTGTACTTGACTCTGTTTGTCCTTGACTCTGTTTGTTCTTGACTCTGTTTGTACTTGACTCTGTTTGTACTTGACTCTGTTTGTACTTGACTCTGTTTGTACTTGACTCTGTTTGTACTTGACTCTGTTTGTACTATACCAACAACCAGGCGACCGCGCGATGCTCCTTACGTCAGTAATATTCAACCGTCCAGTTAATATGGTTAATCAAATTCACCTTAATGCGGTCGCATTGTTGTTGGTATAGTACAAACAGCCGGAGTCAAGTACGGAACGGTCCGTGTACCTTCCGGCCATTTGATTTTTAAAAATAAGAAAATTAAATTTCGTTCACCAATTTTTTTGATTTTGTTGTTTTGAGAGTAAGAAATTACCAAAAATAGCATTTTTTTGATTTTTGATAATAAGAAATTAGCTTTTTTTGATTGAAATCTAAAAACTGAAATCAATTTTCAATTTTCAAAAAAACAAAAATTGAATCGTACAAAATTTACTCTAACGGGGGAGGGGTAAGACAAGTCGTGACTCTGTCCCAGGACCTTATCTGACAATGCATAATGTGCATTCTGATTAAAAATGGCCGCACTGTTGTCAAACAGAGGTGTCATTCGTATGTTTTACTATTTGGCATTAATCTTGGAAAGTTTTTCGTGGATTTTAAACACAGCTGGAACCGAAATAGTTGGCACATTGTAATTCAACGCTGGAACCTGAATATTCTGCCAAACGTTATAATCGTCTCGATGGTTCGGTGAAAGGAAAGGCTTGGTTTTTAACAGATTTTTGTATTATATGTCATTGGCCGGCGAGATACAGCATTGGAGATGCTTCAAGCAAGAATCAAAGCATTTTTTAAAGAGTATAATCGTTGGATTTGGCTTTTTTTTGTGTGGGTTTCTTTGGAGTAAGCTTACGCAAGACAAGACAAGACAAATTATAACAACAACAATTTCCTTTTTATTGCTAATAATTTTGGATTAACTGTGTGGGAAATATAAGCTTACAAGGCAAGAACGCAACAGGTATATATCAAAATGCTTAAAAAAATTCATTAGCATTTACTACAGTAGTACTACAACTTTATGCAGTACATCCTAATCAATCTACCAAGACTCAAAGGGATTCATGAAAACGAAATCCTGCTTCATGGCTAAGGGTATTATAATGTTGATGTACTATGTGATTTGAAAATTGGCTAATACTCCAAAGAAACCCACACAAAAAAAAGCCAAATCCAACGATTATACTCTTTAAAAAATGCTTTGATTCTTGCTTGAAGCATCTCCAATGCTGTATCTCGCCGGCCAATGACATATAATACAAAAATCTGTTAAAAACCAAGCCTTTCCTTTCACCGAACCATCGAGACGATTATAACGTTTGGCAGAATATTCAGGTTCCAGCGTTGAATTACAATGTGCCAACTATTTCGGTTCCAGCTGTGTTTAAAATCCACGAAAAACTTTCCAAGATTAATGCCAAATAGTAAAACATACGAATGACACCTCTGTTTGACAACAGTGCGGCCATTTTTAATCAGAATGCACATTATGCATTGTCAGATAAGGTCCTGGGACAGAGTCACGACTTGTCTTACCCCTCCCCCGTTAGAGTAAATTTTGTACGATTCAATTTTTGTTTTTTTGAAAATTGAAAATTGATTTCAGTTTTTAGATTTCAATCAAAAAAAGCTAATTTCTTATTATCAAAAATCAAAAAAATGCTATTTTTGGTAATTTCTTACTCTCAAAACAACAAAATCAAAAAAATTGGTGAACGAAATTCAATTTTCTTATTTTTAAAAATCAAATGGCCGGAAGGTACACGGACCACGGAACGGCCGTTAAAAAAGTAATGCTCATCGGCTATTCAAACCGTTTGACCTTTGGAAGAAAACGTTAACTTTGCATCATAACAGCGACGGAACACGGACACAAGATAAGTCAACAAGTATATACGTTTAATTGAATTCAAATATAAATCGAAAGGAAAAAAAAACAACTCCAAACCACGTTCGCTGTCCTAGTGCCCTTGGTCCAATAATATAATTGCTTGCTAAGAAATGTGAGCGCTTTTCCTCTTGTGGTTAACTTACCATATATAATGAACATATACGAGATAAAAATACCATAGATGTAATATTACCAGACTGTAATCAATACTAATTTAGTGGGTGTATCTTAAACAGAAACTACTGTTGCCTTGGCTTACTTCTGTTAAGAGTAGGGAATCCATGTCTGCGTCGTTACTTCAAAAATCAGTGGAATGCTGCAGGAAAATACATACCTTGGACTGACTGTGCTCAGAATGGAGCTGACTTGATGCGGATATTTAAGCCTCTCTTATATGAAATAAATGCAGTACAATCTGGTGATACATCACAATGGGACATGTCCCTTTTGGTGAAAGCACTACTTTATTCAAAGCCACCATTTGTTGTAGCAGCTAATCTGGTAGCAGCCCTTAAAGCGTTAAAAGAAATGCGAAACAAGTTGTGTCACTCTCCAATTCCAAGAGTTGAAGCTACTGATTTCCAAACATCATGGAGGGATGGATGTAATGCACTGAGCTTATTTGGTGCTACTGCTGGGGACTTTGATAAAGTGAAACAAGGTGAGAGTGATATTTCAGATAGATCACATCCATCATGTATGTCATTCAGCACTATTTACAGTCATGTAGTCATGGAATAGAGTAAGAACAGACTGGATTAGAACAGAATGAAATAGAATGTGAGAGAATAGAATAAGAAAAAATGGAATAGAGTAGGAATAGAATGGATTAGAATAGAATGAAATAGAACGTGAGAGAATAGAATAAGAAAAAATGGAATAGAGTAGGAATAGAATGGATTAGAATAGAATGAAATAGAACGTGAGAGAATAGAATAAGAATAGAATGGATCGAATAGAGTAGGAATAGAATGGTTAAGAATAGAATGAAATAGAACGTGAGAGAATAGAATAAAAATAGAATGGAATAGAGTAGGAATAGAATGGATTAGAACAGAATGAAATAGAACGTAAGAGAACAGAATAGAATAAGAATAAAATGGAATAGAGTATGAATAGAATGGATTAGAAAAGAATGAAATAGAATGTAAGAGAACAGAATAGAATAAGAATAAAATGGAATAGAGTATGAATAGAATGGATTAGAACAGAATGAAATAGAACAGGATAGAATAGAATATGAATAGAATGGAATAGAGGATTCAATTTTTTCAATTCACTCTGATGAGCGTGAGTTGCTGTTTCAGTGTTGTGTGCGGACTTTTTGTGACGAATAAGCCTATTATATGGAGCCGCTAAGTTAATTGAACTGTTTAGTGGATGATGCTTAAACTTGGTAAACCAACTCTCCAGCACAAGTCATTGCTGCCTATTGTTGCAAAAAGAAAGGCACTCACTGGATTCCCATTCTATCGTATGACCAGTCTTGGTATGATGCCTGGCAATGTTATTATGTTCATTGTGCTGTTCAACAGCACTTTGATGTTCTTTACGTCTGATATTAAACGATCTGACTTCCTCTTAGGTTGTCGAAATGTCAGTCCCATCAAACAGTCCTAATACTTCGATTAACATTCATTCATCTGGGTTCAGACGTTATATACTATACAAATAGAATGAATTTTAGAACAGAATGAAATAGAATGAAAGATATCGATACAGGATAGAATAAGAATAGAATAGAGTAGGAATAGAATGGATTAGAAGAGACTGAAATAGAATGAATACAGGATACAATAAGAATAGAATGGCATAGAGTAGGAATAGAATGGATTAGAACAGATTGGCTTTGGGGGGGGGGGGGGGGGGGGGGGGGGGTGATGGGGATTTCTTTTTCAGATGACATTTGCATTTCAAAATATTATTTTAGCATTGTAATCTGCAAAGGCAATTTATTTTTAAAAAAGCCATTTATTTTTCAAATTTAGGGTGCTTATTTTAGGTAAAACTGGGTCAGAAGTGTTTTAATATGAAAAATAGTATGAAATAAAAGCGAAAGAAATGGAATGAATAGGACAGAACAGGATTGAATGGGAGAGAACAAATAGAATAACAATGAGAACAGAATAGAATAGAAAGGAATTGAATGGGACAGAATAGAATAGAATAAGTATGAGAACAGAATAGAATAGAAAGAAATTAAATGGGACAGAACATAATAGAATAAGTATAAGAACAGATTAGAATAGAAAGGAATTAAATGGAACAGAATAGAATAGAATAAGTATGAGAACAGAATAGAATAGAAAGGAATTAAATGGAACAGAATAGAATAGAATAAGTATGAGAACAGAATAGAATAGAATAAGTATGTGAACAGAATAGAATAAGTATGAGAACAGAATAGAATAGAATAAGTATGAGAACAGAATAGAATAGAATAAGTATGAGAATAGAATAGAAAGGAATTAAATGGGACAGAATAGAATAGAATAAGTATAAGAACAGAATAGAATAGAAAGGAATTGAATGGAACAGAATAGAATAGAATAAGTATGAGAATGGAATAGAATAGAATAGAATAGAACGGTATTGAATGAGACAGAACAGAATAGAAAGGAATTGAATGGGACAGAATAGAATAGAAAGGAGTTGAATGGGACAGAACAGACTAGAATAAGTATGAGAACAGAAATAAGGAATAGCTATGGTTCGTTGTTTACTTGTTCTGTATAAACAAGTGCTTCTCTTATACACATGTCTCTTTTCTCAAGATGTTCAAAAGCCATTGAGTGAACTACTTTCAATAATGAAACACTGTTCAGACCAAAACCAAGCCATTCTAGATGAATTGCATTTATGTAAGTTATGTGTTAAGAAAGATTCTTTTCTTTGTATCTAAGTGTATGCATGTATATCTGTATTCATGGAACTTGACTCGAATTCAAATATTTTGATGCATTTATATTTATTTTAACATTAAATGCTTGTTACTAGTGAGACAAGGACAAGACACCATCATAAAAATTCTTGAAAGTCATACAAAAGGTTAGTTGACTTAAACACAATATTGTTTGTTGGTCCTCTTTTGAGAGTTAGAGTGGTAGGACATGTATATGACATGAAGTGGATGGTATGGTGACTGTCAGGTCCAGTCAGGTTATGGTGTGTAAGATGTCAGTTAGAGTGGTAGTACATGTATGTGATGTGAAGTGGTTGGTATGGTGACTGTAATGGTCCAGTCAGGTTATGGTGTGTAAGATGTCAGTTAGAGTGGTAGTACATGTATATGATGTGAAGTGGTTGGTATGGTGACTGTAATGGTCCAGTCAAGTTATGGTGTGTAAGATGTCAGTTAGAGTGGTAGCACATGTATATGACATGAAGTGGATGATATGGTGACTGTAATGGTCCAGTCAGGTTATGGTGTGTAAGATGTCAGTTATAGTGAGTGTTTCATATGTTAGACTGTCGTGAGAGAGTCATTTTCCTTGGCCTGTGAAAGAATATAGTCAACAATATGTGCAGTAGTAGTCACAAATTTTGTTGTTTTTTGTTTGTTTTAGTTTTACTGTTAGTCACTAATCATACAACATCATTTGACAGGCCAAATAAAATCACTTAAACTGAGTTCTGGTGCTGTAAATATTCATATTTTGCTTGAATGATTTTCTTTACTGATAGTTTTATACAGCGATAACACTCTTGAATGATAAACATGAATAATGATGATGATCATTTAAGGATATGATGATCATTAATGGATACTTATGGAACATAAATTATTTTTCAGAGGACAGACCTGCAGAGAAAGATCTCTCTTCAAGAGCACTAGGTAAAGGTCAGATCTTGTGTTTATAATAATTATTCATTTTTCTTTCACTTCAACCTCAAATGCAACCACGATTGATTGATTAATTGCACAGTAATTTTTTCATATGAATATTGCAAAATTTACAAAAATATATTCTAAACATTTGAGACTATAAATGGAGAACAATTCTAGTAAAAGTCTAATAATGGATAACAAATAATCAAGGGACCATTCTTTATTTATCAGAGGGGAGGGGTGTAGTGTAATGGGTTCCCTGTGGTTTCACAATAGTCTAATAATGGATAACAAATAATCAAGTGACCATTCTTTATTTATCAGAGGGGATAAATAGAATAAATACCTTTTTACTCCAACCCCCAACTCCCTCCCTCACATTAATATGCCAATTTGTTTTCAGCATCCCCTTTTTATTTTCAACATTTAAAAGGCTCTCCTATATGTAACTCATCAATTATTTCACTAAGATTCCAAGACCTTCTAACCCACTTTCAATAAATATTGCAAGGCATTGAACAGTGATACATGTGGATCACTAGAAAGTGAATTAGTTATTTCTAGCGGGATGAGCTCTTTGTGTACACCTCACTTTAAAAAATATTTTCTCCAAAATTTGGATAGGACGAGCTGTAGAAATTTCACTACCATTTAGATAAAAGTCTGGTCTATTGATGTAGGAAGTTTAAAGAAAAAACTTGCCATTTTGAAGGAAACGTCGGAAATGTGATTTTTAGCAAAACCCTCATTTTTGAGGTTTACAACGACAATTAGTAAAAAAACATTTATTCAATGAGTTTTTAAGTTTTGATGCTGATTTTTCGTAAGGCTCATTCGCAATACTTGGAAATAGGTATGTGAAAACTTCAAGGCAATCCATTAAATGGTAATGTTTCTGCAGCGCGATGTTTCATATGCTTCAAATTTTGGATCAAATTTTCAAGCAGCGTCTTACCTTTTTTCTCCCCAAGACTTTCCATTCCAATTTATACACAGACTGAAATAGTACTAGATGATAAGATTCTGAAAATTTCAGGAAAATCGTACCTGGGGATGAGGAAAAAAAAGTCAAAAACTAAAAATAGCACTGTTTGATTTTCGGCCGTAATAGGCTAAATATTTAATCTTAATATAAAATGCACTGTTAGAATCTAGGATAATCCAAGTACATTATATGAAAAATATAGTTAAATTGACGTAATAGTATTGCGAAGAGAGAGAGAATAAAATTGTCCCAAATTCGCTCTGAATTAGTTTGGTTCCACCTTAAATAGGTGACCGATCATTTATTCTGTTGTAGGGGGAGGGGGCAGTAAATTTCCAGGGGGGAGGGGTACAAATTTCAAGATCATTTGAAATTGGGAGTACAAGTTATGTAATTGCAAATTATGGGGGTACAGTTGTAGGTTTTTAATGCAAAACAAGTGACATTTATTTCAGCTACTGAGCATAATATTTTCTAAATTATGATAAAGAAGGAAGTAAATTTTTTATTATTTTGTAAGATATTGTAGGGGGTACACAATTTAGCTCATTTTTATAAGATATTTTATTCTTACCTTTTCTTCCTGTGTTTTGGGTGTTAAATTATCGTGTTTTGATTTTCAGAATATACAGAGAAACTGAAGTCATCCATCAAACAACAAACCGATTTTCTGTTTCCAGAGGAAGAAGACAAGAAAATTAGAACCGATGACATCTTTACGAGTGTGACTATCCAACGCGGTCCAAAACACTTCGAGGAACCCAAAAAAAAGAGATTTCGCAGGAGCCAATCGGATGAAATTCAAGCAAGTAGTAAAAAACTCGCGAACTGTTCAGAAATGTTTCTTTGTCCAGAAAATGATGATCAGCAGTCCACAGCTTCTTGCACGACCAATCCTAAATCTATCTTGTTGACGGGCAAAGCAGGAATTGGAAAATCCCTTTTTTGTCGGAAGCTGATACGGGATTGGTCGCATAACCGATTGTTTGAGGAAAGTCAAGAAAATGCACCTGATTTTCAGTTTGTGTTCCTGTTGACATTCCGTCAGCTTCTTCTTCTAGAAAAAGAAGAAGAAAGGGTTGACTTACGTGATATCTTAAATCGGTCCTCCCTACTGAACGAGCACTCGGTGATAGACGAGCCATTACTGCAGTACATGATTGAAAATCCTGAGAAGCTGCTCATCGTCCTCGATGGTTATGATGAGTATAAAGATCGAGACAAAATCACCAGTGACTTTGAGACAGCATGTTCAAAGGACCTTCATGAAAAAATACCTGTTCCTGCTTTGATTGCTAGAATCATGAAAGGCAAGATGTTAAACGGTGCAGTGGTCCTGATATCCTCGAGGCCCGAAGAAGCCGAGGAATTAAAAAAACTTGCCTTTGATGTGAGATGTGACATTCAAGGATTTTCTTCACTTCAAGTGCTAGAATACATTGAAAAATATTTCAAATACAACGAAAGCATGAAGAAAAAAGTACTTGGTCACATCAAAACGAATGAAATTCTTTTAAGTTTTGGTCACATTCCTGTGATGTGTTTTCTAATGTGCTTCTACATTAAATGGCACATGACTAAATCAAAAACCACAGAAAAACTACCCGTCACAAGAACAGAACTTTATCATGAAGTAATCAAAGTATTTATTAAGAAACATTCCTCTTCTAAATATGAAGAAATGGAAGAAACTAAAGTACAAGAAATATTACATAAACTAGCTGAACTAGCGGTGAATTTAATGATGGAAGATAAATATTTTTTCGACGTAAATGATATGAAAAAATTCAAACTTAACGATGAAGAAATAACAAACCTGAAAGCGAGTGGATTACTTGACTGTTGTCCTGGCGCTAAAAAATCTCCATTCGAGAAACCACCTCTTGAATTTACGTTCACCCACTTAACGATTCAAGAATTTCTTTGTGCTTTTTTGTTTGTAGAGAAAAAACAAATCCCAGGGAAAGAGAAAACGAGCGATGTGACATCCATGTTCATGGCGGGAATGTTTTCAAGAGAAAAAGATGGAGAAATGATGGAAAAGTTGATAGAAAATATCAAACCAGGGGATGAATTATTCAACGATAGGAATAAACTGCTAACTTTATCCTGTCTGTACGAGTACAAAGACGATGGATTTTCTACCAGAGTAATAAATAACCTTAAACACATATACTGTAATAGTGATGGGAGGATTGTATTTATTGGAATAACTGATATCGATTGTTTGTACATAAGTTATTTATTAGATATAGTGAATTTAATCAACGAAGAACAAACTAAACAACATTCAACATTTACACAGTCATTCATTGTTAATACATTGGACATTGAGTGGTCATCTTTATCAGCATCAGGGATCAGAATGTTGTGTAATTCTCTTGTTAATATTTCTATTGTTGATGCACTGTGGCTGAATGGTTGTAAATTAGACGATGAATGGGTTAAAATAATATGTGACATGTTGCCTCGTACTAAGATAACACACCTAAAACTAAATGATAATAATATAACAGATGTTGGTGTTAAAATAATATGTGACATGTTGCCTTGTACTAAGATAACAGACTTAGACCTACCTGCTAATAAGATAACAGATGTTGGTGTTAAAATAATATGTGACATGTTGCCTCGTACTAAGATAACATACCTAAACCTAAATCGTAATAATATAACAGATGATGGTGTTAAAATAATGTGTGACATGTTGCCTCGTACTAAGATAACATACCTAGTCCTAGGTGATAATAATATAACAGATGTTGGTGCTCAGTGTCTGTGTTCAGTATTAATACGTGATGATTGTCGTTTAAAAGTGTTAATCTTAGATGGTAATAATAACATAACAAGTGAATGTAAACTGTCGTTAAGACAACAAGTGATCCCTGGTGTTGGGTTGCGTATTTAGATCAATAAAACTCTCATATGTATTGAATATTGAATGAAACCATAATAAACGAGTATAATATGATCTGTTTTTGTAAATAATATCATATTTTATTGAGTAATAAAGAAATTCTTGTAGTTTTATTTTTGTAGTTGATTGAAAGTTGATTTGTGTTTTACTCAACAAATATTCAAACAAATCCATTGAAAATCAAAAATATCCCTTGACAAATGTCCAGTAGTTTGATATCAATACAAGAACAAGTTTGTTTTCATCAATATTTTTATTCAACCAAGTTCAAAGAGACTTTTTGACAAATATTCATTTTTTCTTCATATTTTGAACAAAGTGAGTTGGACTTAAAATACGGACAACAGCAAATACTTGTTTTATTTGTCAAATCATAATATTTCTTATCGATAAGAAAGAAACCATCGATATTTATTCTTATTTTAGAGCATTTCATTGATAAAATAGTATTTTTGAGTTGTTTATGTTTTGTTTTGAAGTCAACAAACTTGTGTTGAAAAATGACGGCAAATGATGGCTTGTTTTGTACAAGACTTTAGTTGAACATGGACGAAGAAAACACTACACGACTAATACAAGCTGGAATGATCCGAGTAAATCAAGAAATAATTCTAGCCTAATGTGGTTCAATAATCATAGTTATCTAGTTTTTCAATGTGAGGATCAGCAATAATTCAGCTCACCCTTTTTTACTTGTCTTTGTTCAGCTCACCTCGACTCTGAAAGAAAATAAATAACACTGATATTTAGAACAAATTCTATATACTCAAAACAAGACTAAGAAACAAAACACACTTTCCTTTCTGTTTGGTTTTTCTTTTCCTGGGTCTTTTCACATCAGATCAAAGAAGACAAAATACTGACTAAACGAAGGTCTTGACTGCGGACATTTTTGAAGTTTGACATATTCTCGTCTAAAACAAGCGATTTTTTCCATAACTTTTCCAGACTCCTCGAAGCAGATGTAAACAGGTTTAGTAGTTGAGGTATTTACTTGCAATGTGGTTGGTTGTGTAAGTCAGTAAACTGTTGGGAAGAGAGCAATAATCCAGTAGAAATTCTTGGTTGATGAAGAACAAAGAACAAAACCAACTTTGAAAAACTTCCAACCAACCAGTCACGTGATGAAAAGAGCGGGAAAATAATAATCCACGCTGATTGGTTCATGTCAAGGAACTTGAACCAATCAGAGAACATTAATCATCATCATCATCATCATCCACAAGCTAACCAATCTGATAAAAGGAAAACATGAATGTGTATTGTCGATTTTGACATTTCCCCTAACCGGCTTCCCATCTTAGTAGCAATTTTCTTCCCGATTTATAGTGGTTAGCCAATAACATAACAATTTCATGTGAATAAGAATTACAGACTGCATGAAAACACTAGAGGCAAAAGGTAGTAGAAACTGCAAGGTAGGAAACAGCTGTAAAACCAAAAACCAGATAACACCACCAAACTACGCCTGACAAGGTGAGTAGATTGAAAATAATTTAAAAATTAAAAAAATTGTTCAAACCTTACAAACAATCGATGTGTAAATCGTTTGTAAATTAATATACCCAAATTTATATTATCAAAACAAGTTTACTTTCGACACCAAATTGCAAAATTATAAGTTTCAGTCGTCTTTGAGCAAAACGAATGGGCTGTAGCCCATGGTTTTGATGTATTTCCTATCATTTTATGAAAAACGCTAGGCAGTGCTTATCTAAGATGGATGAACCTCTTGAAGACATCAACATGGAAATAGTATAACTTGTCTAAGACCAATATCTCGATAAACCATACCCTATCCAGCAGAACATCCCCCATATAGACTATGTATGGAAGTGCCCCTCTCATGTTTGTGAGACTTGGAACATACCCTCTTCACCTGTTCCCACCATTCCCGAGGGTGCTCCACGCTCCTTCTACTTGCTGTACCGTGATGCAGGGTTTTAAGTGTAATACTCAAAACACGAAAAAAGATAGCAGCCTTAGATTTTCGCAAAATCATAAGCTTGCTCCAAGTCGACCTCTCTTGTCTCGCGCGCGAACTAGTACTCGGTCCATGATTTTTCATGATTATGCATGTACAGTATGTTAGTTTGTTTAAATAAAGTTTATCATGATCATCATTAACAATGCGATCATCATTAACCTTCACGCGACCGAAGCGAATCGAATTATCACAGAAACTATAGAGCGTTTTCACGTGACGTCTCAGCGGCTATGTTGGTGTATTGAACTCTATTTTTATGCAAAAACTGTGCAGAAAGTTTCTATTGTTTGGTACGCTAATATGGCTGCCTTCTCACGTAAATGAAAACGCTCTATACGACCTTTTTAAAAAGTGCTTTGAAAAGCACTCCATTAGGTACGTTAATTATTGTGAGGAGGCGTAGCTTTGTTGGTTAGTGCGCGGCCTTCAGAGCTAGCTTCGCTCTGTTCTGTGTAGCTTTAATTAGCTTTAAATACCCGTAAAAAGGATTTGATGTATTGTTGACAAAAAGATGATTTGATGTATTTTATTAATTCTAATCATTTTTTTACAATATTAACCAATATTAATTAACAACTGATATCTTTTGATACTGCGGTTGAACTGCGCTCCCATATTCATGAGTTTAACCGCGAGGGTCTGAGGTGAGGATATATCCCAGTTCTCCTCATTCATTACAGGTTGTTAATAAAAGTTCAACAGGTTTTTTTCGAAGGGATTCCAAACAACATCCAACATAAAAACACCCTAAACCACCTCTGATCTCTTCAATAACACGCCATGGCCAAGCTAAAGGAGTCAACCGAGTGTAGATGTACTTGTGGACAGTGCTGTTGTAAGAGTTCTATGGAGAAAGTCATGAAGTTAAGTGAGCAATCAACAGTACGAGCCAATGGTGGAGACCATGTTGAACGACGTCCTTTTGCCATCGCATGTGAATGGGACCGAAAACAGACCCAACAATTCAGTGATGATGGCACTAATACCTTTTTCTGGTAGGTTAAAATGGTGTTATTGATCTTGAACTAAAGGAAACTGATAGTTGAAGGAATAACCTTCACCAGCTTCGTGCATAAACGTCTGGGTTAATAAGTGTAAACCATTTGTTTATATTAACATTTATTATAACTTGGATTTAAATTAGCTCATAAACGCTTCTAGGTGAACTTTTATATCGCTTACAATGACAGTCTTAAGCCAGTTAGGTATAGATGGTATAGATGTTTCTGTGTATTTGAGTAGAATAAATTTTATTACCATCCTGAAAGTAGAAACTGAAATAGAAACAGAAGCAGTAGTAGAAAAAGAATTAATATATTATACGTATAATTATGAAAAATTATTGTTACATCCGATTTCCAAACAGAGCGGATCCGAGTTATTTTTACACCAAAAACTTTGAGGTGTTTGGATAGAGGGTGGAAGAATCTTTCAAGTGCTTTATATTGGCTTCTCAAACTACAAAAGATACTAAACAATACTTGGACTTCAAATTATTTGAAAACCTAATTCCCGCTCCTCTCTCTCCTCTCTGTTTTGAACGTTTTCTACGTGCTTGTGCCCTTTTTTTAAATATAATTTTAGACTAAGTATAATACTCGAAGAAAAAATATTTTAAAGGAGTATTCAAATATTGATAAATAATTTCCAAAATTCTTGTTTGATGTAATTTGTTTGCTATTCTTCTGCAGGCGCTGATGATCCGGGATTGGTGGTTGTGTACTGTAATTAGTGTTTTATTTGAGATTCTTGAATATACGCTGGAACACCAACTGCTGAATTTCTGTGAGTGCTGGTGGGACCATGTGAGTTGAACACCTCTAAATTTAACTACACTACAGATATGTTAATATTCTGCCATACTCAAAGCATTAACCATATTGGGAAGCATGGGTGGCGTAGCGCTGAGAGCACTCACCTCTCACCAATGGGACCCAGCTTAGTTTGAGTCCTGCTAAGCTTGGTGTCATAATATGTGAGTAGAGTTGTTTGTTGGTTCTCTTCTGTGCTTCGAGGGTTTTCCGGATTCTCTAGCTTTCCTCCCTCCACAAAAATCAAATTCTAAAACTTCGAAATAATAAAAAGCAATTGTCATCACCATCATTATCACTATTTTCACTATCCTCGTCACCATTTTCACTATCAATCTAATCATTATCACCATCATCATCACCATCATCATCACCACCATCACCATCATCATGACCATCATCATGACCATCATCATCATCATCATCATAATCATCATCATCATCATCATCAACCTCCCACACTCAACAGACTGACGCCCTTACCTATATACACCACATTCATAATTCAGAGATTAATAGTTATCAGGCCTTTTTACCAGGAAATGTCATTGCAATTATTTGAGAAATTACGCCATGAAAAAAGTTTTTCCAGAAAGTTTTGTAAAATTTGACTGAATACCAAAAGAAGAAGATATGAAAGATCAAAAATAGAGAGTTTCGTATGTATTTATCACTGGGGGCCATGATGATGGTCTTGTTTTGATTCATTTTCAAAACTTCAAATGCTCATATCTCGTAAAGGATTTAATATTTCTTTCATTAGAAACTCACACACCTTATCTAAATCAACAAGTTCAATGATTTAAAGTGTAATATCAAGGATAAAATTTTATTTTCAAAATTACTTATATGTGAACAGTGTAGTAGTGTGGTTGCAGTATTTTTGTATGTGGCCTTCTCTTTTCAGAGAAATAAGCATTTGAAATATCAATATGCAAATGAGATGACGTAATTTCCAGAATGTGCTACATTTTACACTGTCATTTACGACAAGTTTTCTGATTAAGTGAAATAACCCAAAAGTGTACAAAGTCATACATTTCAATTATAAGTATGATTTGCAATTAATGAAAAAAAAGCAGTACTTTCCACGACAGCATTTTTGTATAATAAATTAGTCTTGAATTTACGTCATCTCATTTGCATATCGATATTTCAAATGCTTATATCTCCTAAAAGAATATGTTACATACAAAAATACTGCAACCATTCCACTACACTGTTCACATATATGTGATTTTGATAATAACATTTTATCCTTGATATACACTTTAAACAGGTTTTCACTCCAAAAACATTAATTTTTAACTTTTATGCAAATTAGCAGCAACTGGTTATAAAAGTTGTGTACGTATTGAGCTAATGAGGTGGTGATATGAAATGAAAGTTTTTTTTATATTTGTTCATATTTGTAGTGGATAATGGATGTGTTGATATGTAATGGTTTCGGAACATACCTTGGGATGAAGACTTGTGACTACCTGGCTATCAAGGTAATTTATATTGCTACTAATAAAGGATTGGCCATAGGTCATATGGAGGCTGCAAAGAAAGCGTGAGAGTCCCACAAGGCATAGCTGAGTGCGACTCTAGATTCTTGAGTGATTAAGCAACCAACCAAGTGCACCTAAAACTTGATGGATGTACGCTAATCAATGACCAATCCTTTTATAACATAGCAAATGAGTAAAAACAATTTGGTTAATCAAAACAAATTCAAGATATTTTCAAACTTAATATTTATTACATATGTGCATTATTCAATAACATCAGCAGCATCATCAATTTTTTGGATGCATACTTACACATGCTAAGTAACCAATCAGCATGCATTATATCGTGGCTATATTCTAAACCCTCTACATCTTTCTATTTCCTTTCCCATCCCATTACATTTTCATATTTTTTACATTTTCACCTCTTGTGTATTATTAACCTATTATACTATTCTATTCTTGTTACTAGAATACAAACACTATTAAGTGTGCAACATAGTGGTGAGTATCCCCGTCTGTCATGCGGGAGACTGGGGTACGATTTCCCGCCGGGGAGAGGATTTTATTTTTGTCTCCCCGATTAGTAGGGCACTTGTGCCCGGCTAGAAGAAATAGAGACATTAATAAAGTTATTATTATTATTATATTATAAATACCACTAAATACTGCTAAATTATGCTAATCCTATTGTTTTCTATTGTTTAATTAACACTATTTACTACTAAATAGTGTAAAGTGTTGCACAATTCTAGTGTTTGTACTCTAATCTATAAAGATTTAACAATAACTTTAAAAATTATTGCACACTGATTGAATATGGCATTGTTGATTGTAAACGGCTGTGATATTATCATAGTATGATGGTGATGATAATAGTGATGCCTATGGTGATAGTGATGATGATGATGGTGATGGTGATGATGATGGTGATGATGATGGTGATGATGATGATGGTGATGATGATGGTGATGATGATGATGATGATGGTGATGATGATGATGGTGATGGTGATGTTGTTGATGGTGATGATGATGATGTGGATATGAGGGTGATGATGGTGGTGGTGATGATGATGATGGTGATGGTGATGATGGTGATAGTGATGATGATGGTGGTGATGTTGTTGATGGTGGTGATGATGAATGTGATGATGAGACTGATGATGAAAATGATATGGATGATGATGGTGATGCCAATGGATGATGGTGATAATGATGGTGATGGTGATGATGATATTATAAATAGTGACGGGGATGTTAATCATGGTGATAGTGAAAATAGTGATAAAGATGACATATTGCTTCTTATCATTTCTTTATTCCACCAGTAAAAGTATGGAAGATGACATGTTAACACTAGAAGGCATGAGTGATCATATGCCCAGGATAGGTGGTTACAGTGGAGTCAGAATACGAGAGTTTGACGACGGTAATGTCAACCCTGAGCCTGTAAAAAGAGACGACGAGGAAACAGACAACTTGTGGGAGGAGTTTCTGTCACCAAATAAACTTGTAAGTTGAATCACAAACATAATAAATGACTATTGGAAATTGACAGTGCATTCTGATTGGCTACGCTACTTTCATATAAAGTTTTTAGTAATGGGCAATAGGTGAGATAAGTCTCAGTTGAGTATGTAACTCAGAGGAATTGTGTGGTTCTAGAGTATAACCATTTAGTATAAATACACAGGTGACTATTGAAAATCTTGTGCGTTAATTGGTCGAGAAACTCAGATTATCACACAATAATCGCCTCCAGAGATAATCCGAAATGGCGGCCAGCTGCTTTGTTGCTGTTACCTAATTTTAATGTCTTTTATCTTCTTTCTTTTCTGTTTTTAAAGAATCACCTGTGTATTTATACTAAAACAATTATTCACCTCAGGCTCAGTGAATATCGGCAATAATAACCTCAACTTCGTTTCAGTTATTATTCCCCAATATTCAGTTCGCCTTCAGCGAAAAATCTTCAAGTATTCCCCACCACCAAGGAAATCCGAAATTCCCAGGGAGTGAGGGGTAAGGAAAAACAAAACAAAGGTTTTTATGAAGAAAAAATTGAAATTCCAGAGAAGTGGGTGTACCTTTTTTAAAAGTTCCTCCATTGTTGGGTATGCAAATTTTCTTTAACGACATGCTCTAAATTCTACATAGAATTGAGGCTATAGGGTACAGCCCGCAATAAATTTTTATTAATTTAACCGCCTCACGGTTAGCTCAGTTGGTAAGAGCGTTGGTCTGTTGTGCGGGAGGTTGTGGTTCAAGCCTCGGCCGGACCAACACTCAGCTATAAAATATTTGAGGAGAAGGTGCTGCCTTTGTAATTACATCTGCATATGGTTAGACCTTCAAGTCTTCTCGGACAAGAACTTAGAACCATAGGCCCTGTCTCCCAACCCTTCCTAACCTGCTGTAAAAAAGGGAATACATTATTTTAAGTCCTGCATGAAGAATAACATGCACATTCTAATGAGTTCTCATCGTCAGCTCTTGACGTTGTTCCAGGGTTTGATACAAGCAAAAACAATTGTTTAGTCACTTGACTAAGATACATTGGTTTGTGGCTGTCAATCCTAACTATTTTTTCACTGATTCCAGGTGCAATGCTACCAAATCTTGTTCAACTTAAATTATCAAACAGTGTAATATCCACAGTCAGGTAAGGTTTAACAATCTGAAGTTCAGTTTTGAGGTTTTTATAGATCTATGATTTTGAAGGAAATACTCCCCTTTCGTCACGACAACTCGTGTTTGATTCCCAGACTTAGCCGTGTCATATGTGAGTACAGGGCTCGAAATAGCGTCCTGTCAATGGACAAATGACAGGCCAAATTTCAGGTTTGGCAGGTGAAAATTACGATACACTGCCAAACTAATAATAAAATGACATGCAAAATTTACTGGAATGACCTCCTTTTACCACATGCTCCTTTACTATGGCAGGCTTAAAAGGTTTTCTATTTTGAGCCGTGGAGAAGAGTTGCTCGTTGGTTCTCTCCTGTGCTTCAAGGTTTCCCCCAAATCCCCAACACCCCCTCCCCCAGGTTTTACAATATGTATATTTTGGATGGAATCCTCGAATAAAAAAATTACCTGTTCTCCAAGCGAAGCAGAGATTTAGCTTCTCGGCAGTGCAGGATTATTCAGCGCAGCTGAATAATCCAAGCAGGGGATGGAAAAGAGTTAAAAATCTCGGGCAACTTTGGTGGGAAGAGGAGCGAAGCAACGATGGGTTGCTCCATACGAAATTTTACCAGTGGATGGATTACGCAATGTTTAATAAACGAGCAGGAGTGTTTTATCGGGTATAAAACACGAGGCGCAGCCGAGTGGTTTTAGACCCGATAAAACACGATCTGCGAGATTATTGAACGGCTTAGAAAACTTATGATGTTTGTTCTCATTGTGTACCGATTTCTTTACGAAATGAACCAAGTTTGATAGAGAAAATCCAAGTTAAAGTTTATGCAAATGAAGACGAATCTTTATCAGATATAAAATCACCTTCATGGTCATGATTTCTATTGTGTTTCCTTCATGAATTATTAATGAGTTTTCTAAAAGATGTTAAAATAATTATATGGAAATCGAGCATTAATTTCAACTAATGGTCGACACAGCTGTGTTGTGACCTCATTTCATGGAAAACTATATGTTTTTATTCCTCGTCATCATGATGAAGTGCATTTATTCTTTAAAAAAGTTTTGTTCATAAAAAATAACACTATAGTATAGTATGAAAGTAGAGATAAGTTATAGTGCTTGCCAAGCCTTATAACTTATCTATATTTCTATATCTTCATGTATTTCATAAGTGTTACGCGGTCCACATATTCTTATCTATAGTATGAAAATGTGCTCGAAAAAAATATCAAAATATCATGGATCAACCAGTACCTGAAAAAAAGTTACCAATTCTAAATCCAGTGAAAGCGCCACAAATGGTAATTCAAAGTAACATTATTGTTAACTGCGCGGCACCAGATATACCTGTAATGTAGTTACGTCACTGATTATAAGTTATGATTATGTATGTACATAAATTAAGGACATAAAATAAATGCACGAGGAGATACAACAACTGGCGACGAGCGATGGCTACAAATATTCCCGATTTTCCGCCTTTTAACGTCCATCTTGACAACAACGCAGGCCCTAGATGGGAAAAATGGTTAAAACGACTTGAACGACTCTTCATTGGAATGAAATTAGAAGATAGCAAACAGAAACGAGCACTTTTACTTCACTATGCGGGACCTGATGTTGATGACATATTTGATACACTTATTGACACCGGAGAAGATAAAGATTACAAGAAAGCAGTTGAGAAACTAGACGAGTATTTTAATCCTCAGGTTAACACTACCTACGAAGTCTACAACTTCAGAACAGCGAAGCAAAAGGAAGGAGAATCGTTGGATACATATCACACAAGATTGCGCCAGCTTGCTAAAACATGTGAGTTCGCCGACGTAGACAAAGAGATCAAAGAACACATTATTTTGACCTGCACATCTAACGCCTTAAGACGCCGCGCTCTAAGGGAAAATTTCAGCCTTAAAGATCTACTTCAACACGGAAGGGCATTGGAATTAAGCGAATCTCAAGCAACCCAAGTAGAAAAAACAGAATCCCAGGTCAATACAGTGAAAGACAACTGGAAAAATGCCCAAAGATACGATCAAAGGCCCGTGCAGAATGCCGGCAAATTCCGATCACGTGCTAGGCAACCAAAACCACAGTCACGCAACAGATCGACGTCACGCACTAGCGAAAACAAGCAACAGAAACCTAACTCCAAGAAGTTAACATGCTGGCATTGCGGAGGAGACTTCCCTCATCGAAATGAATGCCCTGCCAAAGGCCAAGAATGCCGTTCATGCGGAAAGATAGGTCACTTTTCACGCATTTGCAAAACAAATCCGCCGAGAAACAACCGTGTACGAAATGTCACGCAAGACAACGAAGGCGACGAATACTCTACCGAAGAAGAAGAAGAAGAAGAGGAAGAATACTCGTACACAGTCAAGCCCAAGACAAATTCAAAGCTACCATCCTGCAACGTACTAATCGGAAAAACCCAAGTCAAGATGATGATAGATTCCGGAGCTACAGTCAACCTGATCAACCGAATCGACGCTCAATACTATAAAACAGAACGTTCCACTAGAGCTGGAAAATGCAAAGCACAAGATATACCCATATGGCTCAAAGATTCCAATACCTGTCAAAGGCAAGATAGAGACAGATATCCAATTTCAATGCAAGAGCACAGCAACCACAGTGTTTGTAGTCCAAGGAGATGCAGAAAACCTGTTAGGCTACGACACAGCGAAGGAACTAGGTATTATTCAGATAACGGTGAATACCGTCACAACTGGCAAAGGATACAACCTAGATTCAATGCTTAAGGAATTCGACTGCCTGTTCGGACCAATCAAGAAAGTCAAAGGGAAGACAATCAAGCTGCACATCGACGGAAACGTCCCTCCAAAGCACCAGCCTCATCGCAGACTCCCATTTCACATTAGAGCAGATGTAGAGAAGGAACTTGAACGCCTCGAAAAGTTAGACATCATTGAAAAAGTTACTGGCCCCACCCCTTGGGTCAGCCCAATTGTTGTAGTACCCAAGAAATCTGGCGAAGTACGAATATGTGTTGATATGCGAGAGGCAAACCACGCCATAAAAAGAGAAAAACACCCGATGCCAACTCTAGATGAACTCGCAGCTGATCTTAACGGAGCAACTCGCTTCAGCAAACTTGATCTGTCTTCGGGATATCATCAATTCGAACTAGACCCTGAAAGCAGACACATCACAACCTTCACAACGCACAAGGGTCTGAGAAGGTTTAAGCGACTTATCTTCGGAGTGAATGCAGCTTCAGAGATCTTCCAGAACGCACTTGAAGAGATCCTCTCGGGATTACAAGGATGCAGAAACCTGTCTGATGACATCATCGTTTATGGAAAGGACCAGGAAAGCCACGACAACAACCTCCACGCTACACTTACCAGGCTTAAAGAAATGAATGTACGTCTTAACAAAGCAAAATGCAAGTTCTCCCAAGCAGAAATTTCCTTCTATGGTCACGTATTTAATGCAGAAGGCATGAAACCCGATCCACAAAAGGTCGAAGCAATAAAGAATGCCAACCCACCACAGAGCGCAAGTGAAGTGAAATCCTTCCTTGGAATGGCTCAATATGTTTCCAGATACATACAGAACTACGCTGACATCACAGCGCCTCTACGCAATCTTACAAAGCAAGAGATAGCCTGGAAATGGGGAGATGAAGAGCAACAAGCCCTCGACAAGATCAAACTAGCCCTGACTGGCAACGAAGTAATGTCCTACTTTGACCCTGACAAGAAAACCGAAGTCATCGTCGATGCAAGCCCTATCGGACTCGGAGCTATCCTTCTACAGGAGGACAAAGTTATCAGCTACGCAAGTAGAACACTGAGTGATCCCGAGACACGATACTCTCAAACTGAAAGAGAAATGCTTGCTGCAGTCTGGGGATTAGAGAAATTCCATCTATACGTGTATGGTTCAACATTCGACATCGTCACCGACCATAAACCTCTACAAGGCATATTCCCAAGCCATAAAGCAGCCTCAGCTCGAATGGAAAGATGGAAACTTCGACTTGCTCCATACAATTGTAATCTTGTTTACAGACCAGGGAGAGACGACAAGAATCCCGCTGACTTCCTAAGCAGGCACCCAAACACGAAGGAGCCGGATGATGACCATATCGCAGAAGATTATGTCAATTACGTTTGCAGAAACGCCATTCCAAAGGCAATGACATTACAAGAAGTCAAAGTAGAGACCAAGATAGACACAACCATGCAGGCTTTGGCTCGAGCCATAGTAGTATAGGGAATGGGGGTTCCAGCGCAATCTCAACACGGGCAAGACCCGTGTCAAAAATCCACCTACGGAAACAACCCACTCCAAGTGTGGTTGGGGGCAACAGCGCAAATATGTTAGTCTATATATGGAGTGCGAAGATTGTAAAGAGTTTGTTTATGATTTCTGTGTAAAGTGCTTGAAACCCAAGTTTGTACCTACTAAACCAAATAAGTATATTTGTTGTGGTAAGAAAATGCAAATAGAAGACGACACGTCAGCACAGTGTTACGAGTGCGGTAAAAATATTCGTAATGCCGTGCCTTGTGCTACCAGGGAACAATATTATTCCAACGGAGGTCGTAAGAAGACGCCATACAAAAGAATAAAATACTTTAGGGACTGGATGAGTCATATCCAAGGTTATCGACCGGTATATTTAGACGACGAAGTAATGGAAAGAATTATGAACCATTTAGAAGAGCCAACCCCGCAAAGTCTACGGAAAACGCTGAAAAAATTAAAACTAGGGAAATATTACAAAGCTATTCCCTATCTTTTGTCTGAAATTACCGGTAAGTCTATTCCCGAGGTTTCTGATATGAGCAGAGCCGAGTGGATGTTTTGTCGGCTGGATAAGGATATTCCTTATTACCCTGACGTAATTTACGAAATATTTTACGAAATAGACCCCAACCACCCCCTGTTAGGATGGATTCCGAGGCGACAATAACATATTACACGTAATTCATACGATGAATTTATATTACGCGTAATAATTTGCCAAATAAGGTCATGCAAATAATTTATATTACGCGTAATAATTCGCCAAATAATTCATATTACGCGTAATAATTCACTGAATTTATATTACGCGTAATAATTCACTGAATTTATATTACGCATAATTTCCAGACTGTCGTTCAATATGCAAATGAAATCCTGTCTCGCTTTTTTCAAAGCAGATGTTTACTGAGCAAGCTTTCTTTGAAGCTCTTCTTTTGCCTCCTGGTAGATCTTTTTGCGAGATTCCTCGGAAAGATCTTTTACGACTGTTTTTTTATTCCTTATGTCCGACTTTAATTTCTCATACTTTTCCTCTTCGGCTAAGATAAGCGAGAATTCTACGTCGTCTATCTTTCTGTCACGCAAAGCCTTTGAGACAAGGTCAGTGATCGTATTTACTTTAGCCCTTGACAGAGCTATTGTCGTGTCGTGTTTTGATATTTTGCTTGACAACTGTTTCATAATGCCCGTAGTAACAGCTGAAATAATACCACAGGCTGCCCCAACGCCAGCCAAAGGAACTCCAACGATTATTCCCGGTCCAGTAAGCGAAGTAGCAACGCCGGAGCCCGTTAACACAACAGATATGGATCCTGAAGTTATCGCAATCTTATGTAGCGTACTCCGGGCTCTGACGTACTTTTTTCGGACTTTTTCGTAGTGTTTTGCCTGCCCTTCCAAGTAAGCCAGGATTAAGTTCGCTTTATTAAGCCTGAAGTTTTCGGCGTTTAGTTCGTTAGGTGTAGTATAGGGAACATCTGGGTACAACTTAGGTGCTGATGGTATAACATCCATTATATATACTAATGTACGACGCTTTTGGGAATGATATACAGGAGCAGCCACATCACGACAACCGGGATTACTGGAACTGGAGGGCCTTCAGGAAGATGTTTCCGCATGCAGACCCTAGTAAGTTCGAAAGGAGGCCTGATGGGATTTACTTCAACGGCTCCAGGATGTACAGCAACGAGGATTTGAAGCCTACGCTGGTTAATCAAATAGACGATCAACTGAAGCATTCGCCAATGCATAAGCCAACGCCAGCGCCAACGCATGTTGAACCCGGTTGGTCAAAGGAATTATTGCTGGGTACCAGTACTTATCCGATACCCGCGGTTTCATTTGATAAACACCCAAGTTTGGATTTGACATTGAACATGCGGATCTCTAACAACCATTCCTTTTCGTTAAAGGTGCGAGATATCTTCAAAGACGTACCCATTAATCATACCACCGCTAAGGAATCTCATGAATGGTTAAGTGGTCCTAACATGCGTTATTGGCCGCAGCAACTAAACTTTGCGGTTTGGTGTGCCACCAGCGGCTGCGGTGTAAGTGCGAAGTTGATGAAGAATTCGATATTTATGTTTCACTTCCACTTTACCGTCCGAAGAATACTGCATGAGATGGGTGTTATTGCGCTGCCGGGAGATGCCGCGTTTTATCCAAGAGATAACAAATACAGCGTGCCGGCTTATGATAGACTTTGTAAGGAGTTTGGTGTTGTAGGGAAGGATTTCCGATGCACTACGGGCGCTAACAATGGGCTGGGACACGTTTGGGCTTATTGGGGGATTGGTGGGCACGAGCTAAGCGATAAGGAAGTGCATACGCTGCGGTTGCAGTGGGACACTGGGTATCACAAAGAAACTCACGACAGTAGCACCTTCTTTGAACCAAACGCTAAGACCACTAAGGAAGTTAGAGACGGACCTTTGTTCAAAGACGAGGGCGGTAAGTATGCAGGGGCTAATCCACTGATTATCAAAATTACCAACGACGAGCAAACAAAGCAATATCTTAATTTCATACCCCCAGAAGGTAAAGGACTAACCAAAGCCGGCCTTGCCCGTTTGAACCGCAGCATAGAAGCTTACGTGTATTCTATCCTTGGAGCTCAGGTAAACACCCGATCCAGCATAATCGGAAATACTGGCGCCGCAGAAGAAACGCGAGCCGAAGCCTTGATCTTATTCGAAAGTTCAATCTTGGAGGGCGACATTAGCAAGGGCGTACAGCGTTACCAACTAGCCATACAAAATTCTAAGGCGAGGTTGGACTATGCAGTAGCCCCGGGTTGTTGGTTAATGCCTAGTAATTTATCTATAAATACTGGTTCTGTAGTAGGATACAACAACAAACTGCAGCGAGCAACCGCAGATATGAAGTTTGGGGTGAACGACGTGAACTCTGACACTCTTAGGAACATTCCTCACTTCGTAGAGAAGCCAAAAAAGTCACACGAAACGAAGCTACCCACAGTTAAGAAACCATCAAAGAAGGTCCTACCTGCGATACCTGAGGAATATGACCATAACTTATTAAAAGCCGGTCTAGCAGCTGCAAGCATTGGTCTGAGCTATTATATATGGCGATGAACAACCCCTACGTAACTGGAGTAGATTGCGTTTATACGACTTACACAGGCGAGAAAAAATACACCCAGGCATCTTGGGTTGATGTCACGGGCATGTCCGTGAATTTGAACTACTCAGGAAAGAAATTGATATTATGCAGCATTTCTTTGGGGGCCGTTAGCAGTGCGAATGTAGGATTTCGTTTCTGTGACGACAATGGAGTATTACAGCCCATGCGCGCGAAGACAAACAACAGGGAGCCTACGCATTTCTCAGTAGAGCCGCCAACGAATAGCTCTGAGAATCTTTCCGTTTGGACTTTCCACATGGTTGCTGATTGCCACGGGAAGGTAAAGCTGCAGATAAGAGTAGATGACACCGGGAGTGTTTGCATAAATAGCATAGAAAATCAAAGGAATACTGTCTATAACCACATGACCATCAGCACTTTGACGGTAATGAGCCTTTAAATATATGAATCCATACGCGAGGGAAACGCGTTATACCCACCGCTTAGATGAAGAGGGATATGACAACGGCGCCTGGCATGACGTTGGACTGTGGGTTGAGGTTGGGGGCACTGCATTGGTCATTTGCACTATTAGCATTAATGCAAATACGCATGCGAATGTGGGGTTTAGGCTTATCGATGAGAATAATAAGCCCCTGCTTCCTTATCGAACTTCAACGAACACCAGGAAAGTTACCCATTTTTCGATGGAGCCCTACACTAGGTCCGCTGAAGACCTAACGCCAGTAACTTTTCATATGCTAGCCAATTGTAAATATGCTAGCCAATTGTAAATATGCTAAGTTGCAAGTCACTTCTGATGACGGCAAGTTTGGGATAAATCGCATAGGTCGCAGGCCTGCTAATGCAGCCTGGAGTCATAAGCCCATTTCTACCATGAGTGTGTTGCCGTTGGCCCCAAATTACCAGGGTGGTGCTAATACTGTCTTTCATTATCCTCAAAGCAGGGCACCGCCCGATGAGAAGGATAAGATCAAGCCTTCATCTTCTTCAGGAGGACCACCCCAATAGCTACAACTAATATCCAAATGTTATTCCCCACGAACTTCAACAGTTCTCCGCCGGCCCTAAGTGCCAAGGAAACAACCGAACCCAGCAGCCCAGGCAAACCGGCTGCCATCTTTTTTCCTAAGTCCGTCAGCCCATTGCCTAATTTTTTTACGCCCGCGCCTGTAGCCTTAAGCGCGGATAGGATAACTCCTACTACGCTTGAAATAGCGACCGCGAATGCCAGCGGAACGCCATACTTCAAAAGGGCTCTTTTTACCTTTTCCTTGGTGGTAAGCCCCAATTCTCTTTCCAGGTTTTCCTTTTGCGCCTGTAATTCCGCAAGGCGTATTTCGAGGGCCTCCACTTCCTTTTGAGCTGCTTCCCTTTCTTCCTCGGTACGAGTTTGGTCCTCGATTACTTCTTGCTGCCGCTCTATTTGCCCCTCCAGGTCTTCGATGGCCTGATCTCTTTGCCGGATTTGCTCCTCTTTAGTGTTGATTTCGGCAACCAACTGCCGCCGTTCCTCCAAAGAGCCAGCTATGGTGATATGCAAGTTTTTAGCTTCTTCCTTGCTTATGTTTAGGTCTTGCAGGGCGAGATCGAATGCCTTTTCAGCCTGGTTCATTCGACGTTCAGCATCATCTCTTTGTTCTCTCATTTCTATTATTCTTTGGTTTTTATCGTTAAGTTCTCTCTTTTGAGCATCAAGGAGTAGTTGGTTTTGTCGCATGTAATCTGCTTCCCTTTCCTCCAACGTTTCTTGCAGTCCCTTGACGCGTTTTTCTAGCGCAACCCGTTCATTTAGGGTTTCCAACCTTTCTAACGCGCTTCGGGTAGCTAGTTGAAAGCCTTTTAATCTTGAGACGTCACCCCTAACGTTGCCCTCCTCATCAAAGAGGGGTTGTGGTTTCGTCCAGCGGTCTTTGTCAGGAAATCTCAGGTCTTGAACGCTTATGAGGACTTTGTTTCCGCGTTCTGTGAGCCTTACGTCGTCAGCATCAAAGCTGGAATAACGCTGCGTTAGCTCTTGCGTTGCCCACTCTACGGTTTCCCGCGCGGTTGCTCCCTGCTCGTCTATGTTTCGAAGTTCCAAGTACTCAGGGACGGGGCTGCCGCGGTTTCTTGATTGCCACATGCGATTCAAGGCTGCCTTGAAGCTTCTCCACCTATCACCATACCTGCTTATCAAGGCCATGTCGTAAACGTGAGGCGCGGTTTCCGCGCCTTTAGTCCATGCGTCGTATTCTTCGTCGTTAATGTCGACTTGACCTTCTTCGGTAAGGGGATCAAAATCTACCTTCTACTTCCATTATATATGATAAGCTCAAAGTTAAACCCCAACATATTACCTAAGCAGGTTGGCGGACTGAAAGCAGAACGCACCTTTCACCGGGTTACATTCACACCTTCTAGCGCAAAGCCAGGAGAAACGCTGTACGTAGGCGTACCCCGCCTAACGGATAACCTAGTATTGGTTCCTGGCACCCTGGCGCTAAGGTTTAACCTAGCAATACAGCCAGATACCGCAGACGCGCGTTACGTCGTCAATAATGCAGGTAGAAACCTTGTTTCCAAAATGCGCGTAAAGTTCGCCGGGGAATCCTTGCTGGACTTAAACAGGTATGATTTGTATACCACGTACAAAGACTTATGGTTGACTGCATTTGACCGCGCGCAAAGGATAGAGCAGGGAATCGCCAGTGATGCCATACGCAAGGTAAGAAGCGCAACCGACAGCGCCTCGGGAGAAGACGAAATAAAGACGGCTTATGGCACTAAATATGTCGTTCCATTAGATTTCGAAGTTATCACGAACCACGGTGCATACTACCCAAGGCAGCTAAGCGAGCTGCAGTTCGAAGTAACCCTAGCAGACACTACGAACATCCTACAGGGAAAGGACGTAAGTTCCTCAGCCGTCCACCCATACTCCGTTACTAACTTAGAGCTGCAGTATGAAACGGTATACAGCGAAGACTTAGCACGTAGCGCCGGTATGGAATACAGCTCCGGGAAGGCTTTCCTTTACGATCACGTCGTGATGTACAAGACGTTCAGCTTTACAAATAACGTCGAAGAGGTCATCAACCAAAGCATTAACCTTCCCAGGCGCAGCCTTACAGGGATAATGTTGCTGTTCGCAAAGACATACACGGCAGGATTGCGTGACTCCGAGGCGTTCTTTAATCCTAACATCACTAACGTAGGCGTTAGCATTAACGGAGTGCCTAATAAGGTTTACTCACAAGGGATAAAGCCCGAGGACATGTACCGGGAAGTCGCGCGTAAGTTTGGCGACCAAATTGGCCCAAAGGAATTCTTTAAGGATAAGTATGCGCTGTGGATCGACATGCGCACGACGAACGACGAAGACCTACATGGTCAGGGATTGCGGCTGGTAAATACCCAGGACGGCATTACGTTGGAGATCAAGCGCACCAAAGACGCCAGCGACGCTACTAAGATCAACGCATATATCTTCGTAGTCTCAGACGCGCAACTGAGTGTAGAAATGAATCAGCTAAAAAGCGTTGCGTATTGATTCGCGTTCCTTGAGCCAAGCGAAAGGATAAAAAATATTCCTTAGGTATAATATGCTTCGCGTATTCGAAAACAACGAAACCAAACTGCAATGCATAGTGCAAGGCGATAAACTTTACTTCAAAGCGAAGGAGGTGGCGGCGGCGTTGGGTTACGTAAATTCCAGAAAAGCGGCGTCTGATCACGTATCAGAGGAAAACAGGGTAACTTTGAAGTCTTTAAAGGGTGTAACTCAGCGTGACACCCTTAACGCACAACCCAATGCCGTGTATTTGACGGAGGAAGGTCTTTACGAATTGATATTCGGATCTGAAAAGGCTGAAGCAAAAAAGTTCAGGAAATGGGTGTTGGGTGACGTTCTACCCACGCTAAGGAAGACAGGTAAATACGATATGGAGAAGCGATTCAATGGTTCAAATCCAATGGCATTTAAGATAGAAACGGAGGCAGACATACACGATAGAACCGTACACAGGGTGCGTAGGTTCTACTCGCACGTAATCATAGTTCCAGGTCTTGGAGAACTGCAGGACACCGCAAGTAAGCGCATTAAAAGCTGGCGGAAAGGCTACCAGGCAGGCCAACCCGATCTGCTGATCCTTAACAACCATAATAAATACAATGGATTATGCATAGAATTGAAGACACCCAAAGGCACCGGCGTATTGTCCGAGAAACAAAGGGTAATGTTGGAACGATATGAAGAAAATGGATATTTAACCATCGTAAGCAATGATTATGATCTACTTTGCAGGGAAATAGACGAATATGTTGCCGGTATTCGCATTCCTTGCCCTTGGTGCATTAAGGCATTCAAAGGTCAAGACACTTTAAGCACGCACCTTAAAATATTTCATAGGTATAATGATTCTTAAACAAACATACTGGCGAGATCTGCTGCAAGGCGTTTCATACCGAATAAAAAACTACGTCGCATTCGAAGACATCGACCGTTTGAGGTTGGTCTTAGAACGCGACGGTCAGGAATACAGCCTTTGGGCGCCTGACTGTGTGAGATACATACTGCAGGGTGAAGAATATACACACCTACGCAGTCATGGTAAGGTAAACGGCCGATGGAAGTTTGACATCGAACGTCGAGCGGAGGATAATCCGTTGTGCGACTAATCCTCTTCATGGGCGGATAAGTAGTCATCTGCTGTGTCTGCCCTCATTTTTTCCGCCATTTCATACGCTGATAAGGTAATAGTCACACCTCCTAGGAACGCTGCGATGTAAGGTAACATTATACCTTAAGTAGATTCCACTCTTTTCTTACCAACAGATAATGATCTAAGGGCTTAGGGCCATCGTAAAGGCAGCACCAAATATGTTGGCCGCTACGTATACAGCCACATCGGTCGCAGATGCCATCCCAGTGTTCCCTATTCTCCCACCTTACACCCTCATAGTCGTCGAAGCATACGAAGTCTTCGTCGATCTCCTTCTTACGTCGCGTGAGCACCCGGCCGGTTTCAAGGGGGCAACATCGCTCTGCTAAATCGCCGTGGGTCTCGCAGACCACATCTGTGAGGTCATAGCGACGGCAGCGGTACTTATGCCAGTTTTCTTCGAAGAGGGGTTCATCGCATCGGCGGCAATGACCTTTAAGGCAGACTCTATGCTCGCGGTGATATCGTAGGGCCTGTACTGTGGACAGTTCCTTACCGCAGTCACCGCAAACAGTGCTGATGGTCTTCTGACAGACTTTCTTGGAAAGATGGTATTGCAGTCGCTGCTTGCTACTAAAAGCTCTATCACATTGCACGCACTTCATTATATATACCTTATTTTTTATTGTTAAATTGTTAAACCCTGTAAGAGGGTTTTAGGATAGGGGCTATTATTTCTTGTTATTTTGTTAAGCCCCCATTAAAAGATGAGGTATCATTCTTTCTCATCGTTGAAACCAGCAAAAAGATAATCATGTTAACCATTCTTCGATTACGATGATTTAACAAAATAACAATAAAAAATAGGTCCTTACTTGAGACCTCTTTGCAGCATTTAACAAAATAACAATAAAAAAGAAAGACCTATGCTAATTCCCCTTGCCGGGGCTTAGTAAGATCTTCTTTGCGACCTCTTACTCTTCTCGAGCGTCGTCTAAAGTCCTTTGTGCTTTAGTATCCGCGGGACACCAATGTCCAACGAAGTCTTCTTCAGAGAATACCTTATTACAGTGACGGCAGGTGTATTTTTTACACGGTTTGGGTATCGGTGTTTTGGGAGGGATTATGCAGTCAGCAGGTAGTTCGCACGTAATGCAGTCCATATATCTATGGGGGATATCGAATGAAGTCCTTAATGGACTCCTTAGCCCACGTCGCCATTGTCAAAAGCGCGCCAAACCGTTCTGCACGCTTCAGACCACACATTTCATCGTACAATTCCTGTACGCGCTCTTTTAACCGGTCTATCTCTTCCCTTTGCATTTCTATGGTGTCTCTTTTATCCTTTGCGTCGGCGGTAATCCTTCTTACTGCTTCCACTGGTTCCATCTATATATGAACCCAGATCACATGCCTTGTAACGCTCTGATAGTAGGACCCACCGGCTGCGGAAAGACCCAGTTCATCGTGGAGCAGCTATTAGGACCCTTTAGATACCGCTTTGACTACATAGTGCTGCTTTGTCCCACCTACGTGAATAACCGCACCTGGGAAGGCATAGGAGTGAAAGATGACGACTTCTTCGTAGATATTTTAGACCCTAACGAGTTATCCAGTCATTTGAAGTTCTGGCACAAGCAATTCCCTAAAGATACACAGACGCTCCTCATATTGGATGACATTGCCTGTGGGGACGACGTAAAAAGGCGCACCTCCGAATTAGTGAAGCTCGCCTTTAGTGGCAGACATGACAACATTAGCGTTTGGTTGCTTTCCCAGCAGCTTACCAGCGTCTCTAAGCCCTTTAGGGAAAACATAGGCTCTCTCGTAGTATTTTATACTCCGAGCAAGTCTGACCTGGAAACCATTTTAAGCGACTACGGCGGTGAGATATCCAAGGAACAGTTACACGAATACATGCGGCATTTAAAAACGCACCAACATTCCAAGATGATCTTCTCTTTGAGGTTTCCGTATTCCATTAACATATATGGACATTGAGCAGCTCTTAGATGAAGTCCCCACGCAGTTAGATGAAAGTAACCTCAAGGAACAACTTAACATCCTTGTGTCTTCGGGGAAGTGTAAAGAAATGATAGGCAGGGAACTTACCCATGAGCAGGTTAATAAGCTGTCGGAAGAGGAGGTTAAGAAGTTCCACAAGAGGTACGAGGCTGCCCTTGCAAGTAAGACCACGGACGCCGTAGCAGACTCCGCTATCCGACTTGCCACTAAATTGCTTGGACTTGCACTGCCCATAGACGACGTGGAGCAACTACAGAAGGACATAAGAGATGACTATGTCATATCCCAAGAACTTAAGATAACCTGTGGGTGGTTGTCTTTGAAGTGCGGTAAGTTAATGGCAGTCGCCTCTGCGGCTTTGCACGTAGCTCAGCATGTCGACTTGAAGGAGGTACTAGGTTCCTTCGGAACATCTTGGAAGGACTTCAAGAAGGACAGAGACGTTGAAAAGGTCTTCCAGGCAGCACTTACTGAGGTACCTGATCAAGTCGCCTCAAGTACCTAGTCAAGTCGTTGTCAAGTCACCTCAAGTACTTAGTCAAGTCGTCCTTAAGTCATTCTCAAGTACTTAGTCAAGTACTTAGTCAAGTCGTCCTTAAGTCATTCTCAAGTACTTAGTCAAGTCGTTGTCAAGTCATTGCCAAGTCATTGTCAAGTCGTCATCAAGTTACTTGTCAAGTCCTTCAAGTCCCTTAATATAAGATGAGTGACACCGAAGAACAACCACCCGTAGAAGATACCAAGATTACCAAGGCTAAATCTCCGGGCAGAGTCGCTGCCGGAAAGAAGCTCGCGGAGATGAATAAAAAGAACAAAGCAAAGAAGGAGGAAAAGGTGGAGGAAAGAGAAGAGGAATCCTTTATTAATCCGGGATACGTCATCGGCGCGTTAGGAGTTGCTATAGCAGCAGGTAGCCTTTACTTACAATGGAAGGCAACGAAAAAGGTAGAACCACCAACATATCACGCGCCCGTGCACGCACCTGTGGAGGCGGCTGTTAGAAAAAGTAAGATCCCTGAAATGGAGTAATAACCTTCTCGCTCTGTAATATAATGTCAACCGCGTTATTGAAAACTGTTGAAGAAGCAGCTATTATTACTTCTATTGTTGCGGGTATTGGTTGGGTAGGTAAGAAAGTGCTCAAAGAAGACTTTACTGAAGACCCAAGCAAGAGCTTCGCTAATTTTGCTAAGATGACCGCTGCCGTAGGCGGGGCTATCATGGTAAAGGATTACCTACGGAAGGAAAAGTACCTCCCTACGGTGTAATATATATGGTTAGCGTGGTCGCAGGTGGAGTTATTGCAGCTTTAGCATTCACTGGAGCTAATTATGGCGGTCAATATTTGGATAGATTAGTTAGAGGCGACAAAAGCGGTGCCGCCGAAAGAAAGAGACACGACTTAGCGCTGGAGAAATATCAGCGGGACGTGGCGGCTTGGAATGAAAAAAGACAAGCTTACAGGGATTGGTTGGATAAGAACTACCAAGACAAAATGCAGGCAGACAAGAACTTCGAAAACACAGACTACGCCTTCAAACTTTATGCGCAAGCACACCCCGACTTTAGAATGAAAAAGCCTCAGTTCAAGAATTACTACCAGCCTTCTAAGAAACAAAAAGACAATGAGCTGGTATTTGTAGGAGTTGCAGGGCTGGCCGGAGGCGTGGCTTTGGCGTATCTAATATAATGATCGTCTTTTTGGAAAGCGACAAGAATGACTTTACCACGTATTTGAATCCTCCCATCCGCGCGGAAAGGGTTCGGTTGGTTAGTTGCTCTTTGTACAATTCTTGGTATAATTTAATTAATGGCTTTGTCGTCGTGACTTCCGGCACCAAACCAAAAATACCAGATTCCCATTACACCCCTATAACACTGGCTAAGGAGCTAGCAAAGCACGGATATACTCTTACCACAGGATTACCCCATGAAATGAAATTCAAGAAAAATAGTGGAAGCGCTAATTTAATGGGCAGTTCATTGGTAGAACTCCTGGGCCTTACTAGTACCACGATAAATAGCGGCAGTACATATGATGTGAAATGGAAAGTCGCATCCTCTTATGAAGTCTATTGCGACTTGGTCCATAGTTACAACAATGGAGAAAAGTCTTCTCTTATGTCCAAGTTTCTGCCCCAAGGTAATCCATTTGACCCAGTAGAATACACTCCCATTTCTTTGAGCTATGACTTGTCTAATTTGGTAGAAAGCATAAACATCACCATTAAAGTGGACGGAAAGGCGGTGGATTTTAACGGACGCAAGATCAATCTTGTTTTGGAATTCATATAATGGGCCGAACTGAGGACAAACTCAAAAGGATTTACTATGGGCCGGAAGGCTATTGGAGAGGAGCGTCAGCTATCAAGAAACTCGCGACCGCGGCCAGGGTATCAGACGAAACGGCTAAGAACTGGTTGAAAAAACAAACCCTCTGGCAGGTCTATCTTCCCGTGCCTAAGTACATTCCCAGGCCCAGCTTTACCGTAAATACCCCCAACGAAGTTCATCAGGCGGATTTGCTTTTCTTACCGCACGACAAGGTGAGAAAAAAGACCTATAGGTACGCTTTGACCGTAGTTGATATCGCAAGCAGATACAAGGACGCCGAACCCATAATCAGCAAGGATTCTGGGGAAGTCGCAGAAGCCCTAGGTAGGGTTTATAAGCGCGTCTTGAAATGGCCTAAGCTGCTGCAAGTGGATGCGGGGACGGAGTTCATGGGCGTGGTTACTAAGACCCTGAAAGACCACGACACTAAGATTAGGAGAGCCGAAGCAGAGTACCACAGGGGTCAGAGCATCGTCGAAAGATTCAATAAGACCTTGGCAGAGCGTCTCTTTGGATACCAGTATTGGAAAGAGCTGGAAGATCCCTCCAAACGCAACAGGGAATGGACTCAGAGGCTCCCCCAGGTCGTCGCGGCTTTGAACAACGAGGCGGCCAGGGCTACGGGAATGAAACCCAGGGATGCCATAAAAAAGAAACACGTGGAACACAAGTCCTTCGTCAGAAGTTCGAGGGCGGTCTTCCCCCAGGAAAAAAGATTAGGTGATGTCGCGGTTCGATATCTCTATGAGCCGGGTGAATTAGAAGGAGGATCCAAAAGAGCTACGGATCCTAATTGGTCTTTGGAAACTTACCAGATCCGAAGTGCGATAGCTAAGAAGGGTCAGCCCATCTTGTATTATCTTTATGATGGTCCCACTCGTGGGTTCGTCATGGAAGAACTGCTTATCGTGTGATGTCCGAATGCTATCGTATGAATACCATCATCACACATCCACCTCTTACCGTCAAATGCAGACAGTGACACCTTCTCCTGCGTGACGTTATGTATCTGATGACCATAGCTGCGCAGGCTGTTCATCTTATGCCGCTGTTCCTTGCGTGTTCGTAATACGTTGAGGTAGGACTCGTGCGTAATGTCCTTCTTAACCACGTATTTTTTTACGCCTTTAGCTTTCTTTTCTACGCCGTCTAACTTTAGCACGCTGTACATCTTTGGTTTCAGACCCACGTATTCCACGATGGGTTTTCCTAACATTTCGTCTTTCATCTTCCCAATTACCTTCTTATTCTTCGCAGAGTAAAGGAAGTGCTCCTTCGGGTAACCGCTGGTGTCGTACTCGTCTATGTCGGGGAGGCAGTCTTTGTAAACGTCTTCCGTTTGCACTTCTAGAATTAGGGAGTCGGTGTCTGTGTACAGGAGGCGACAGCGGTCTCCGTACTTTGGCTTAAGCTTATCGTAGTAGAACTCGTACATAAGCAGCTTCGATAGATCCAGCACCGTAAAGCCTGTGTAAACGGGCTTGTTTAGTAAGAGGTTTGCCCTTTTCATGTGAATCACGTAGAAGTTCAGCATTTCTACGTATCTAACGAAGCCTGGCTGTGACACGTATGCTTCTGCTTCCTCTTTGGTGCTGACTATTTTTACGCTTACGCGCTTGCGGATGTTCTCCATTGTCTTTCCGAACACGCTGTTGTTCATCAGTTTGAAGAGGTTTTTCTCGAAGTCATTTTTCGCTGCGGTACGCTTTTGCGTGTTAAAGTCAATGTAGGGGCGCATCCAGGGTTCCTGCGTGAATTTTAGGACTCTGTGGATCTTCTCTACGCGCATTCCGTGTCGCACGTAGAACTGCAGGTTGCGGTAATGTACCACATACTTCTTCTTATCCATCAGGTTCATAGTTAGTTTCCTGTACGGTTTGTAACCAGGGCACATTTGCTTTTGCAGCGGACTTAGCTGCTTAAATGGTATCTCTATCGCTTCTGGTGCTAAGGGGAACTCATTGTGTTCGTCGTGCAGGCGCTCTGGGTACTCCAGATCCACTTCTAAGACGTAACCCTTGTCTTCCTCCTTTCCTACCTGCATGTAGAAGTCTATCGGCTTCACTGGATCCCATTCGAAGTCTCTCACAGGTAGGTACTGTGACATTGCCCAACCATAAAGGTTATTCGCATCCAGGTAGTAAATGTATGTGGTTGGTTTCTCTGGGTCGTGCTCTACTAAGGGGTTGTTTGCGCGGGCGTAACGTCGGCTGGGTCCGCATACGCCGCCACGAATACCGTCTTCCATAAACCGATACATGTCGTACTCCGTTAGGAGATCCAACTGCGCATTTGTCTTCTTTAACAAAGCACTCCAGCTGAGCCCAGGAGCCGTGTAGAAATTAGCGGGATCCAATCCGTAATATTCCATAGCCATCTTTCTGAAGCTTTGGAAAACATCTGCGAGCAGCACTACGTCAGACCTTAGGTAGATGTCGTGGTAGTCACCCATGTTCTCACAGGAGTACTTTTCCCACACGTCTAACGCATGCTGGTACTCCTCATCCTTTATACCAGACTCGTTTAGGGTGCTGTAGAAGCGATCTTTGGGTGGTAGGGGTTCTTTGAATCGATCCCAGGAGTCCATGTATTCGTATGGGTAGACTCCTTTCCTTTCCGCGCCGTATTGACTGGAAATGGGAAAGTTGGTGTTATACTTTACGAGGTTTGCTAAGGAGTCCGCCATAAACTGCTGCGAATCTAAGAACTTTAGCTTACCCACAGTTACGGACATGTAGCGCTCTTTGTTGTTGGGTATGCATTTGACGTCGGAGCCGTCTGTTCCTTGTAGTAGCAAATGGGAGTCGTAACCGCGGAGGTTGTGAAAGAACACCGGAATCTCCATGTCTGGATTTACTTTGAAGTTTATATTGCATTTCCAATGAGCCGCTCCTCTGTATTTACCCGTGATGTGGCAGTGATCCCTAACCTTATCCACATAGAAATCCTCAACAAATGCTTTGTGGCAGTGAATGCAGTGCGTGGAGGGCTTTCCCGGCTTCTCACCTTTCTTAGCATACTTCCCGCATTTAAAATGAGCTTCTCCTAGATACTTTCCATCTTCATCCCACGCTTTCTTGGCTCGTCTTCCAAACTGAAGAAGCGTATGTTGGCAAATGTGGCATTTTTTTGCCTTGTTAAAAGCCTCCTGGTTCTCTTTGGTAAATTCCATCTTCTTTGGACATCTTAATTGTTCTCTAATCTCTCCCTCCTCTTCTCGCAATGCTTCTAGAAACTCATTAGCTGCGTTCTTACCTCGGTAAATCACAGGAGGGTTTGCTTTACCGTCTGATCTGACTACTATGTAACCAAAGGAGCAGATCTCGTGTAATCCTACCTTATTCGTGGCGCCACGTTTCTGCTCTTCCTTAGTTATCAACGCTTCGAAGTCTGCATATATCACGTAAGGCACTTGCATCTGCTTTTGATGGTCTGCGTATGAAAGCTCTTTGTTGGTGGGCATCTGGATCCGTTGCGCCACTTCTTCGACTCCGCGGCAGATCTCATCGTGTTTCTTTAGGGCATTTAAGGATGTAAATGACAGCAAGCAGCAGTCGCAGAAGTACTTTTTACCTTTGTGCTTAGTATGTCTGTAGAATAGTCTGCTAATGTGTTTAACCCATGAGTAGTGTCCGCCGTGGTAGAATAAATGTACGCGCTCTCCTTTACTTTTTGACAGAACTAACGGTACTATCGTCTGCTCTCTGACTCCGTAAACGTTAATTGCTAGATCGTTTATTTCCTCAAATATGGGGATGTCTATCAACTGCATGGGAAATTCCACACCATCCCACTCTAAATCATCTGTGGGATACTTACTTGTCCTACAGGGATCCTTCTCTGCTGGATACAGTGCAGACCTGATTGCCCACATAAAGCATCGATTGTCTTCATTCTTCACGTTTACAATAGCCTTCTTCCTTTCTACCCACGTTGGTAGCGGTACGTAACTCCCCCCTCGTATGGGTACGTACCTGGCTATACTTATCTCTATTCCTTCAACCTCCTCTACTGTCCAACCCGATCCTTCTTTCGTGTAGTTAGACAGCGACTCCATTATTGCTTCTAAGGCTTCACTGAGTGACCTATCCAGATTCGTGGATTCTAATATCACTAACGACTTTGATCGCAACATTGCTGTCGTCATTACCTCGTCTTTTGACAAACTTACTTCTACCATTATGCTCGCTTTCAGGGCTCCTAATTCTTCTATACCTTTTCGGAGAGTCCTTTTAACCTTCCTTTCTGACTGACGCCAAAACTGTCTAACGTCAATCTCACCGTTACCGGGTATTGACACCGTGCTGAAGTTGCTTTGGGATTCCATCTATATAATAGGAAATATTTTATACCTAATACCAAGCACTTTTTAAGTCGTCGTAGTCGTACTCACAGTCCTGACAATGCCAAAACAATTTAACCTTAGTCTCAAACTTCTTACCACATCCACAATCATAACTGCTCATACACTTCGTCTTCATTTTCAAATGCTTTTTCAAATCCACTTCTTTCTTAAAAGTTCTCTTACATTCTTCGCACTCCATATATAGACTAACATATTTGCGCTGTTGCCCCCAACCACACTTGGAGTGGGTTGTTTCCGTAGGTGGATTTTTGACACGGGTCTTGCCCGTGTCGAGATTGCGCTGGAACCCCCATTCCCTATACTACTAGCCATAGAAAACGAAAACTGGTCAGATCCTGCAGTACAAGAGTACAAAAATCTCAAGGAAGAACTGTCCATTTACAACGGAATCATTCTCAGAGGAAACAGAATTGTGATCCCAAGCTCACTTCAAGCAAAAGCAGTTGATCTCGCACATATCGGACATCAAGGGATCGTCAAGACTAAAGGACTGATACGAGAAAAGGTATGGTTCCCAGGAATTGATAGAATGGTTGAGACCAAAGTAAGAAACTGTCTAGCCTGTCAAGCTACAACAAAAGGAAAGGTAACACCGGAGCCAACCAGGCCAACAAAACTACCAAGAGCACCTTGGAAAGAGGTCGCAATCGACTTTTGCGGACCATTCCCTTCAGGAGAATATCTAATGGTAGCCATAGATGAGTACAGTCGCTTCCCGGAAGTTGAAATACTGACATCTACCTCAGCAAGAGTAGTTATTCCCAAGCTTGATGCAGTTTTTTCCAGACAAGGAATTCCGGATGTTGTCAAAAGTGATAACGGCCCTCCATTTAACGGCGCAGAGTTTAAAGCCTATGCAGAAAACTCTGGATTCCATCACAGAAAAGTCACACCCTGCTGGCCAAGAGCTAATGGAGAAGCTGAACGATTTATGAAAACACTTGAGAAGTGCATCAGATCTGCTCATGTAGAGAGAAAGAATTGGAAACAGGAGATGTACAGATTTCTTCGTCAATACCGAGCTACGCCGCACTCTTCAACCTACACCTCACCTAGTGAAGCGCTCAATCAGAGAAAGCTAAGGACTGAACTTCCTCAAATTACATCAACGATCATGCCAACAAGCAAGCTACAACAGAAGGATGCAGAATCCAAATTCAAGATGGCTGAGTACGCAGATAAAAGAACACATGCAAAGGAGAATGCTGTAAAGCCGGGAGACACAGTGCTAGTACGCCAACCCAAACGAAACAAGTTGAGCACACCTTACAACCCAACACCGTTCATCGTGGAAGAAAGAAAAGGGACGATGATAACGGCATCCAACGACAACAAATCAATAACAAGAAACTCATCACAGTTCAAATTAATACCAAGTCATCTTGCACAGTACCAGCCCAATGACGAAGACGACGACTCCATCACTGGATCACCGGAAATGACGCAGCAAGAAGATAGCGCCCCTACGAGACCACCAACACCTGTGCAGAGACGTTCCAGCAGTCGTCAAGTGAGACCACCTGTCAGATTCTCAGACTATATCGTCTACAAGTGAACTCTAAGTGAACTCTAAGTGAATATTAAGCACTGAGACGACGCAAGAACATTGTTGACATTTATTACTAATTACTAACGAAACACGTTCATGGGGATGATTAGTTGTTTAATTCAGAGAGCATTGATTTAAGAGGATGTAAGCTTTTTCCACGTAGAGAGGGATGTAATGTAGTTACGTCACTGATTATAAGTTATGATTATGTATGTACATAAATTAAGGACATAAAATAAATGCACGAGGAGATACAACAATACCTTGGCCAAATATGAGTTTATACTAAGTGTAGGGATAGATGGAAGTTTTAAAGACCCATTGCCACTTACCATGATGCATCACAATTTGTTTACATTTTGAATCGTGTTCAACACTGAAAAAACAATTCCAACCTTTTGAATAAACTCTTAGATAGTCACTAAAGCCGTAAAAGAATGTAAAAAAATCATTATTGTGCCTTAGTGTTATGTCGGAAAAGAATTTAATATGACGTTATTATTCAATACATTTAATTTCATGGACCACGAAATTCATCTGTGACCGCGGTGCATCACGGTAAGTTGCAATGGGTCTTTAAATCGTGTGTATTTCGTGACCATCGGACACGCCCTGGAGGCACAGTGACGTCACAGTGACGTTTTTTAAATCTATTTTTCTGAGCAATGTAAACAAAGATGGCTCAAAACAAAACAACGCAAGGAATTATACAGGAAAAAACGGGATCAATAATTCTCCGCACTGAAGGTAAATTTGATTAACTTATTAAAGGAGAGTAATCGCTAACGAAGCGACGCCGGCGCTGCCTGGCACGGATAGTGCAGCGGTAAATACTCAGAGCGTACGTACAGCTGATTCAAATCAGAAAGACCGTTGGTGGGCGTGGTAAATATATTCATATTGTACAGCTGATTCAAACCAGAAAGACCGTTGGTAGGCGTGGTAAATATATTCATATTGTACAGCTGATTCAAACCAGAAAGACCGTTGGTTTGAAAGATAAGTGATGTAATATTTCAAACACGCGAGAGAGTTCTTCCTCCGATTTCCAAACACCGAAAAGTGAGGTGAAAAAACGAGGCGCAGCCGAAACCACCGTCACAGTAGTGATTTGCTTTGTTTTCTCCTCATTAATTATTCATGAGTATGAGAACACTATTTAGTATCTATTTAGAAACAAACATATATCAATTCAATTAGAAATCTACGAATAACTGAAACAAACACACATATTTAAAACCCAATCCGTCTGTCCAGGCGCCTTTGAAAAGAAGAACAAAATGGCAACCCAAAAACACCCGCTCGCAAGAAACTCTGGTTACTGCGCATGCGTGCTGCTCTTGTTTTCGTGGAAGCCGGGATCCTTCATAAGTGTAAACAGGTGCGATAACAGGTCACAAGACAGACATGAGGTAGTCGACAGTCGCATGATTTTTTCAACCAATCAGTTGTCATTCTCTATCACATTGTGTTTGTACTGTATTGAATATCACAAAAATAGCCTGCGTGCCGTGCAGACCAACGAAACTCTGGTTTAGAGGCAAAACCGAAATGGATGATCTTAATATTTTACATATCCAAAGTCAAGCAGTATTAGATTTGGGATTTGGTGTAACTCTGGAATCTCAAGCTGATATTCCTTCAAAAACAATGGTATGTTTTCTTGATGGCAATTCACATTTCCATTATGGTTTCTGCTACAAGAGTAATGCTCTTAGAGCAGTATGTTGGGAAGCGAATCAACGTTCAAATAAAAGTCTTCCTCGTGGTGCACTTGTCATTGCCTTCCGTGAGGAAATGACAGCAAAATCTATGACAGATAAATTCTATGCCAACGATTTCAATATCCCTTGGTTTGACAATGATGTAAAAGATGAAGTGAAGGAAGAGCTGTTAGCTTTACAAGCTAAGAAAGGCAAAGTGGACGAGATCGTGAATGGATTATGCGATCTTACTCTTCCAGAACTCGACCAAGTCATTAATAAGATTAAAGAACTGAAAAACATTTAAGTTTCTTATAACCACAGTAACATCACGACACACTAGCTTTGGAACACCTGAAATATTCATAGCACTACCATTAGAACTTATGAATAATAGACTTGTGTTGTTTAATTTGATGTCATGACACATCAGTGTCGGAACATCTATCAAAACATATACCAAGCTAGACCAGCAACTCCAACTGTTATTACCGCTAATTTAGTATCATGACGATTAGATGATGTATTATGTTTTATGTAGTGTTTTTAAACTAAATTAAAATAAACGAGCAGAAGTGTTTTTAATAAACCAGCAGAAGTGTTTTGTCATGGTTTAAAAACACGAGGCGACTAGCCGATAAAACACGATCTGCGAGTTTATTGAACGGCTTAAAAAACTCATAATGTAAGTTCTCATATTGTATCGAAATCTTTACGAAGTGAAACAAGTTTGATAGAGAAAATCCAAGTTAAAGTTTATGCAAATGAAGACGAATCTATATCAGATATAAAACCTCCTTCACGGTCATGATTTCTATTGTGTTTCCTTCATGAATTATTAATGAGTTTTTGAAATTTGGGTTACTAAATTTATTTGTAGTGTCATTTTTACTAAAACTATTCGTAGTGTCTTTTTTATTTGTTGGGTTTATCAACCGGTTTCTGATGGGGTAATAATTTAACTTTTGAACCTCCCATATTAATTTTTAGATATTCCAACCGATTTAGTATCATTATTAATATCATATGTTGCCCGTCAAAGTTTATTGGTGTAACCACTCTACTGATTGAGTATTTATGACTAGATTTGAAGGTAATAGCCAACAACCAGGTGATATAGATAAATTAAGTCTGACTTGAGCTTCTTGAATTGCCAACTTGTATCTTTGTATACTTTTAGAATTTTTTTTTTTTCAATTACTGAACTTTCAAATAGTTTTAAGAATATGTCATGAGTTTCTTTGGCTGAACCTGAATCGCCTATGATTGAGGATCGTGTATGAACCTGTGAACCTAGTATGCAATATACAAAAGCTTCTATACTTTGATTCAATCGTGACATTCCTGCTTTTGTTATACCTAAACCTTTTTGAGGTAGAGAGAATCTTTATCGTTAATATTAGCAGAGAAGCTCTTATTTGGTGTCACATATATTTTAAGTTGGGATAATTGGCTTTTAATAGGTTGCTATCAATAGAAGTCACTTCTGGTCTTTTTTGATGGCTTGTAGAATCCTGGAGGTTGTTTTGATCTCTTGTTCTTTCTGGTTTGATGTTGTGAAAATAGTCAAATACAATAGTTTATGGACTTATTTTGATATGTTTTGACTTAGCATCCGCTAGTTTGCCCCCCAGTCAACCGCTTGCCTGCCCCCCAGTCAACTCCAAAAAAAGTCACATGATTGATCGATAGTAAGCAATATCATGTGGTTTATCATTGCTGGAATTGGATACTTGTTATTAGTAAGCATTACAGCTTTTTGGGATGTTTGATCCAAGGAAGTCCTGGATATTTTCTGGTGAATGATGATGCCCTTCATAGGTTGGAAATTGATATAGTATTTTTACTAGATTACCATTTTTATCTAACAGATCATAACCATTGAAGATAAGACGTGCATTACCATTTTTATCACTATAAAAGCAGTCGGTAGTATAGTTTGGGTATCTTTGTTCAAACTCCGTAAACTTCATCTTATATTATAATTTATAATATAACTTTTTCATATATTTAATAATTTATTTCTATTTTATCTGATTTTATACATGAATCCACCATAGGGATCTCTATTATAGGAAAAAAGTTATTTCTTTGGATTTGTGAGTTGTTCTACCAGCTCCTTTTTCAATTCCTCTCTTAATTTCTGAACATCTGAAACATCGTTGTTTAAAAACTCCTTATTACATTTTACTTGGATGCTATTTTTATCTTTCATATTTTTGCAGCTCTTCCTTGATGAATTTAAATTCTTTCTCTTCAATCCTATCGTTATGTAATGCTTTTTACACAAGATCACTTTATACTATTTTCCTTTGATTTTATAAGCTGAATCATTTTTTCATGTTTTGATATCTTTTTTTGTAAGCTTTTTTGTTGCTATTTCACATGAAGCTGAAACAATACCAAAGAAACCTTCTACTGCAGATAGTGGGACTCCAACAACTAGCCCAGGGCCTGTTAAACTTGTACTGCTGATACCACTAATTATTGTTGTTTCTTGTGAACTTGACATATTTTTTTATAATATTAATAATTAAATATTTTATGTTTAGTTTTTTTTATTCCATTCCTATTCTTGGTATAGGAATCTTAGATTTAAAATTAGGTTTTTCTTCACTTTCTTTCTCTTCATTATTTTCTTTTTTTGGTTTTGGTGGAGTAATAACTTGATTATTATTATTTTTCCATCTTAAATATAAATATATCAGTATCAGTATCAGTGTTATTCCGCTATTTCCAACTATAAGTTGATCAGCAGGGACTATATAGTCTACACAGAGCCAAAGTTCTGATGTAGTAGTCCTTTTAGAACTTTTCTGTCTTGTGTAGATTTCTTAGCTTGGTGTTTATCAACATTAAGTAGTTGACTAGTTTTGATCCATGGATCTCTAACATATTTAGCAGATGGAATTGCAAACAGCAACTGTTTCATTAAATTTGAATTTGGTCTTCTACAAACATGTGCAATGTACTTCAAGTAGCGTATGTATATAACATCACGAAGTGCCAGGGTTCCCACTATTCTCTCCAAGTCTGAGTTCCTATATTTAAAGGCAAACGTTTCTTCTCCATCACTGTTCATTTTCCTTTCCCAGCCATTCCGTACCATTCTTCTTAGTAGACCAAACCAACAGGATTCAAGCTTTTTCAGTTCATTTTCATTTGGTAGTTCAGCCTCAGTACAGTAAGTAAGTCTGGATCTGATACAGGATTCCAAGAGTTTTCTGCGTGTATTCATAGATACTTTATGATCTGTAAGGACGTTCTTGAGTTCATGGAATTTTCCTGTTGCACTTTAGTATTCTGTTATCGACAAAACTTTCCTTCTGATCACTATAAAACATATGACCAAGATACTTGAACTCTTTTACATTTTCAATATCATATGTCCTGATATATTTAATAAGCTCTTCTTTTCCATAAGCTGCGCATCATGAAATACCTGTGTTTTGGTTTTCTTAAAACTTTACTGAAGCCCATATCTTAAGCATGTTCCATGGATGATTTCCAGTATCTCCTGTAGATCAGTAAGATCCTTTGATAGCACAACAACATCATCAGCATATAAAAGCCATTTAATTATCTCCACACCATTCATTCGTAGCTGTTAAACTTATTCCAACTGTTAGATCTGAAAAGCCTTTAATGAGTTTTTAGTGTAGTTCTCTTGTTCTCTTTGTCTTAGGTTTGTTTATAAGTGTTCTATAGCTTTTGTTTCACTCGTTTCAGTCTAAGTATTTTCATCATTGTTTCGTCATTTAGTCTTGTCCCTTAGGAGTTTTTGTATGCCATATATACGCCCTCTATGTAAATACTTAGTTAGTTGGTGCTCGCAGTTTCGTCCCTTCGTACACAAATGTAAGTTATTCGTTTCTATAGTTCTTATCGTTTTGCAGTTTAATGTTTCGTAGTTTTTCCTATTTGTCATACGTACTTACTGAGTTATTTATCTATTTAATGTATTTATCCAGTCTTTACCGTACGTTTTACGTATGTGTAAGAAATAAAATCAAGAGTATGGGACAAGCAGTGCCAACACCAACTAACGATAAATTTGTAGTTAATGATATTTCAGGCATCCATAATTTGAATTAGAATTTTCAACATTTTGAACACCATTATCACAACTTTTTTCTAATTCAAGTGCTTTCTTGGCTTTTTTATGATATTCAGCAACCTGTTTTCGATCAGCAACCTTCTTAGGATCTTTTTGTTTAATTATTGGATTTTCAGGTTCCTTAGTTATTTGATCATTTTCATTCATTCGATTTTCTGACATAATATACATTATTATATATGAAATAAAATTTTAAGTAAATTTTATATTATTAAAATCTGCTTTTATCTGAGTTTGCTCAAGAGTTTGCTCAACAGTATTATTAATATATTCATCAAAATTATCAGTGTGTTTACTCTTACTATTCTGCCCCCTTTAAAACAATATAACCTGCTATATTGGATAGTTCTTGTTTCACCTGTTTATTGTTTTGCAAATCTTCACAAAGCTTGTTCATCAATAGGGATAACGCAAGAGACCAACTAATCCATTTGTAACCTTGTTACGGTTTCCTTGTTACCCATGATAATTTGTCATATCTATTATAATACTTTTCAACAATCCTTTGCTGTTGACTTCTTAACATCACTTAAAGTCATATTGACACCTGTATAAACATGAATAGTATTTATAGTTGTTTGCGTTTTTCTTCAGCTACTTCTGCTGAATTATCATTTTTCTTTACTAATTTCTTCTTAGGTTTCATTTCTACTATTTCTTCATTTTTTTCTTTATTTTTTTCTTTGGGTATTAGTTTCTAGTTTATTTTCATGATCCATATATTCATTAAGAATTGACGTTATCTTTTAATATATATTATTCTTTAATTTTTTTATATATTTATACTTGGAATTTCTGAATAATGATTATATGGATGTCTTAAACAAAAACAAATCCTTGCATATTTTTCTGATATTAATAGTTTCATCCATTCTTCCTTTATTATTCAGAAATTAATTCCCCACCATATAAAATGAAACCACACATGTTGCATTTTCACGAAAAGGTTTGGCTATTGCGGTTAGTTGTTGAGTTATTACCCAAACTGATATTTTATCATGTCTACCTGAGAAAGCTAAATTAATAAACTTATTTGATCGTTGTTTTAGAAAAAGCACAGTCATCTAAGATTTGTGTTTCTTGATAACAGACTCATGATTTACTCAGGGTTATCCTCACATCAGTGTCTAAATATTCACAAATACCAATGGTAAAGTAAAGAATGCACAACTTCAACAATACAAACGGTATCCGGTCAAGTCGCCTGAGAGTCAAGTCGCCCGGAGTCAAGTTGCCCGGAGTCGTGGTCAAGTCGCCCGCAATGTATGGTCAAGTCACCCACAATGTATGGTCAAGTCACCCACAATGTATGGTCAAGTCACCCACAATGTATGGTCAAGTCGCCCGTAGTTTTTTACTGAAGGGAATTGTCAAACCAGTAACACAATACATGTATATGACTTCTTTAGCAGCAGTAAAGCTTTATTAAACATTTTTTCGGCAATTATTACGGTGTACGACCCTGATCAACCAAAAATCCAGTTGATCATGATCAACTCTTAAAATACTAAGACACATAATATGTTTTTATCCCGGGGGGGTACTCTTGCCCATTTAGGGTAGGGATATGCCATTGAGCCCACTGAACCCTGACCCTGTTCCAGACTAAAATCGCTGAAATTCATTCCCTGTTCCAGAGAGAGATCGCTGAAAACCATACCCAGTTCCTGTATTTGTGAAAATAGATACCCTTTTCTAGAGAGGAGAGAGCGTGATTTTAAATACCCTGTCCCAGAGATAGCGTGATTTTATATACCCTGTCCCAGAGCGAGGGCGATTTTATATACCCTGTTCCAGAGTAGAATAGCTGAAAACCATACCCTGTTTGGTGGCACATACCTGTATAGCAAATATAGGGGAGTACCCCCCCCCCCCCCCCCAGGAGTTTTTATAGGAAATACACATGATGTGACTGCATACCCATTTGAAACATTGATTATCCATATTTTTGGGGTAAATAATAGCTTCTTTCCTTTTTAATTTTTGTGGAAGCTCTATATAATCAATCAATCTTTATTGTGCTCAATAGCTTACAGATATAAATAATAATAGTTGAAATTGCAGGTGATAAGAGCACAGCCAATTAGATTTGGCTGTAATAGGTTTATATTGATCGATATGAATATCAAAGTTAACCACTTTATTGAATATCCATCCCGACCCTTTATTTTGAAAATTAACAACCTTAAGATCACCTCCTTATTTCTTTCCTCATCCAGATTAGTTCATTCTGTAACTATAATCTTTTTTTCAACCATCTTATTAAACTCACACTCTAAGAGAAACTTCCTCTTGATAGGCTTTTTTTGTTGTCAATAAAAGGTTGATATTAAACAGCTTGTTATTCTCTAAAAAGGTTTTTGGATCTGTTTTATTCTATACGATGTAATGAATCCTTTAAATGCAGACTCTTTCTTTTGAAATTTAGTGGTTGTTTTTAACCTATTATAGATATCATTAACCTTTTTCTTCAAATCTTCTACACGCGTATTAATATGTTTCTTAATCTCTGGTGGAATGTATGACATAATCCAGCTGCAAATTTTTTAAAAGAATAAATGCACTTCATCATGATGACGAGGAATAAAAACATATAGTTTTCCATGAAATGAGGTCACAACACAGCTGTGTCGACCATTAGTTGAAATTAACGCTCGATTTCCATATAATTATTTTAACATCTTGTAATCCATCCACTGGTAAAATTTCGTATGGGGCAACCCATCGTTGCTTCGCTCCTCTTCGCACCAAGGTTGCCTGAGATTTTTAACGCTTCTTTTCTAAGCTGCGCTGAATAACCCTGCACTGCCGAGAAGCTAAATCTCTGCTTCGCTTGGATGTTGATGATAATAATATGATGGTAGTGTTGGTGTTGGTTGTGGTGATGTTGTTGGTCGTGGTGATGTTGATGATGATGTTGGTGTTGTTGGTCGTGGTGATGGTCATGATGATGATGTTGGTGTTTGTTGTGGTGATGATGATGATGACAATGATGATGATGTTGGTGTTGTTGGTCGTGGTGATGTTGATAATGATATTGGTGTTGTTGGTCGTGGTGATGACAAATGATAATGATGATGGTGTTATTGGTCATGGTAAATTTTTAAGGACAAAATTTTCCTTTTGCAAGTTTTATGTCATTGGATCTAGAGTGAGCATGTGCTCAAGAAAAAACAGCCTCCTTAAGAGCTTGAAGAAACTTCCAGTTTTGTCATTCCTGTAATTTGCATTTTATAAAAGAAAAAAACTTGCTTGCTGTGCTGTGTGGAGTTATAAAGCACTTTGGGATTGACAGAACACTTGAGAAGTGTTGAGAAGCACTCCGCTACCCGTCAAGCTTCTCCTAACACATCTCTCGTGTTCTGCTAACCCCTGCGTGTTTTATAACTGCACACATCATGCGCACACGTTTTATATTTCTTTAAATACAAATCAAGCTCATTGTATCATGTGACATGTTTTAATGTGATTGATTGACAGGAGTAATTTGTTGCATTTAACGACATCAATGACGTTAGCCCAGTCAGTATGTTGGATAACCTAGAGGTCTTGGACTTGGAAGGAAACCTGATTGACGACCTGTCGCAAGTAGAGTTTCTTTCACTGTGCTCGTCACTCAAGAGTCTTAATCTTGAGGGAAAACCTGTTTGTGTTGCACCACATGCCAACTCTTCTGCCGAGGTAAAAATACATTCAATAAGTGTTTGTAAGCCGAGTTAAGATACATGATGCAGAGCAAGATGCTCTGAAGCTTGGCTTGATTTATAATTAAAAAGCTAATGAATCAAAACTATCATGTAAAAATACGTTTAATACGCCTTTAATAAATATTATTTTAAGCCTGCATGAATAATAATAATGATAATAATAATATCTTTCATCCGGGAGCCCACTCACAAATAAAAATGATAATAAATGATAATAATGATAATAACAATAATGAAAAGGAGACCAACCTAGAAGCTGAATGGATACATACAGTAACAGAAGCTCCAGAAAACAGTGCCCATAAACCTGACATAGTTGTAGAAGTTAAAGAAAGCAATGCTTCGACACTATTTGAACACAGCGGTAATTTGGCATTCCAAACTGGTCTATTTCTTGACTTCTACAGTGTACCGAGGAATAATTTCTGTTGTGCTTACCTCATAAATCATTAGTAATTTGATCATAATAATTATTAGGAAATGGCAGGCTATGAATACCGTAAATCCATCCATCAAGCGGTACCAAGGTTGAAGATACTGGATGACGAACCGTTCTTGGTGGAGAAGGTTGGTGGGAAGGATGTTTTGAGGGACATGCCAGAATCTGCTAAGAGTGCAAGGGTACCTAATCACTTGAAGGAGGAATGGCAGCTGATTAGTAATGCTCTCAAAACAGTAGAGAATGAGCAGGAGGAAACAGGTATGTCATCATCATCACCATCATCATCATTCACCATGATCATCATCATTATTCACCATGATCATCATCATCACCATCATCAACACCATCATCAGCAGCAGCATCACCATCATCATCATCACCATCACCATCATATTCACATCATCATCACCACCATCATCACCATAATCATCATCACCATCACCACCATCATCATCACCACCATCATCACCATCATTCACCATCATTATCATCACTTTCACCATCATCACCATCATTCACCATCATTATCACCATCATCATCACCAACATCATCACCATCATCATCATCATCACCACCATCATCATCACCATCATCATCACTATCATCATCACCATCATCATCACCATCACCACCATTATTTTTCAGCATCATCACCATCATCATCATCATCACCATCATCATCACCATCATCATCACCATCACCACCATGATCATCACCATCACCACCATTATTTTTCATCATCATCATCATTCATCAACATCATTACACCACTATTTTAATGTTGTTGCTTCTGCTGATATTATGAAATATCAACTTGCTCATCAGAACCATCCAAACCAGTAGCAGCAGCAAGGCCAGCATCAGCCAGGAAAAATACCAGACCCAAAACAGCCATGTCCAGGCAGAGACCATCATCAGCTATGAGGCAACGTCCAGGAAGCTCTATTGGTCAGCGTCCAGGTTCATCTTTAGGTGCTTCTGGCAATAGTTCCGAGCTGTCTGGTATATTTCAGGGCGACGACAGCAGTGATCTTACCCATGGTAGGATTTGATTTACATTTTAGAAAAAAGTACCAAAGTGTGATGTAAAGAAGTTCTGGATTTTGCAATTGTTAAGATGTTCATTTTAGAATAGAACAACCACATTGTCTTTTCTGAAACGTGCTTCAAGATCTTCAGAAGTACTTCAGAAGAATCACTCATAGTCTCTTTTTTATGGTTGTTTTCTTGTTTAGGTTCTGGTGAGGTAATCTGTGGAAATATCTCAAAAGCCCTTAAGGCAAGAAGAAAGGTTAGTACTGACAGATATATCTGACTGGCTCACTGACCAATCCACTGGATGACTGATGGACTGACTGACTGACTGACCGACTGACTGACCAACTCACTAACTCCGTCTGATTCATTCATTCATTTATATTTCTTATTTTTAACAGAATATCAAGGCTTTTAATTCAGATATCCCTCCTTTTACCACCAACTCACCAATTCATACTCCTGAAAAAAGCTACGAAGAAGAAAACAACAAACAATTCCCTTCAAAACACGATGTCTTCACGGAGCTGAGGGAATGGAGGCAACAGTTTGCAAAGTGAGTGACAAAACAAGGCAATTTGATAAATTAATGTATTAATTTTAATCTTAAGAATTAATTACATTTTGGACATGGGGTGGGGTGGGAGGGAGAAAGGGTATAGTTGGAGGGGGGGGGGGGGGGGGGGTTAGTATAGTAATGCAATCCTAAGCAAATATGATTTAAAGAAGGGATTGAATTTATGGTACTTAATCTATATGATTGTCAAATCCATGCTATGTCTATTATATCTATATGCTGTAAATTTACTGTCATTATGTCATATCAGGACTCCCGTTAAACTAACCTGGATGTCTCTCTATAAATATTGACTTCAATAATCTCTTCAATAATCTTCTCCCAACACTTCTCTCATGTTCTACCAATCCCTCTGTGCTTTATAACTGCAGACAGCTTGTGTGGTGTATTCTATTTCTTCAGTATTGTAACTTGATGACGTCTAAAGGCTACAGTGAAAGTGAAGTGATAAGTGGCCATGTACTTTCAGGCCAGTCCCTGAAATATTATCATCATATTATTCTTTGTTTGTTAAGATTCTTAGAGGAAGATCATAAGTTACCAACGAGTGGCGATACAGAATCTAGCCAATCAGAAGGGTGAGTAATGACTACACATTATGATGCCAATGATGATGATAGCTATGATAATGTTTGTGATGGTGATGACACTGATGATGATGATGGTAATAGTGATAATATTGATGATGATAGTGATGATAATGTTGATGATGATGACGATAGTGAAGATAATGTTGATGATGATAGTGATAATAATGTTGATGATGATGATGATAGTGAAGATAAGGTTGATGATAGTGATGATAATGTTAATGATTGTGATGGTGATGACACTGATGATGATGATGACGGTGAAGATGATGATGACAGTGAAGATGAGGATAAGGATGACAGAGATATTGGTAATGAGATAAGGATGATGATTAAAGCAATGATGGTGATGATGACCATGATGATGCCAGATGGTGATGATGATAAATTATGGTGATGATGATGACAACGATGATACTGATGATAAGAACATTAATAATTATAAATAATAATAATTAATGAAGGGTTGAATGATATAACTAAGATCATTAGCCAGAAGAAACCTAATATCTTGAGCATACAAAAATAAAAAACTCAAAAAGAGATGTTGTTCACATTTCAGGGAATCTCCTTTTTCCTCACCAAGAAAAACTGAAGCAGCTGACTCCATTTCCTCGGCATCACCAACCATTCCTCGACCAGAAATGTCACCCTCCCCTCCCCCACCCAAAGAACATCGTCACAAAAGACCATCTCCTTTGGGGAGATCATTACCTACAGCACCCCTGGTGGGGAGGGATCTCCAACGACCACACACTTCTGGAGAGTTTAGGATAAGAAGGTATTGATCAAGACATTATATGTACAGTGGTTTTGGTATGAGTGGGAAATTATACGGCAAATGTATAGCTGTACTGTAGCCGTAACTATGCTATGTGATTGGATGAATTACTGAAGACAATGGGAAGCCATTTTGAATGTTACGGCATGTCATACCTTGTATGTGCTGTAAGTTTCCCACTCGTACAATAACCATTCTTATTGAAAGCCATTTCAATGTTACGGCATGTCGTACCATGTATGTGCTGTAAGTCAGTACAGTATGTTTCCCACTCATACAATAACCATTCTTATGGAAAGCCATGTTTCCCTTGGATGCTTATCAGAGGTTTGACCTTTCTTTATCATGGTCTTCCTGTGGAATACAATTAACTCCACCACTCCCCCTAAAACTAAACGTGTAATGACTTGGCTGGCTGCTTATCAGATGTCTGACCTTTCTTTATCTTGGTCTTCCTGTGGAATACAATCCACTCTACCCCTCCCACCTAAAATTCAATACTGACATATACGTGCATTCCCTTGCAAGGTATCGACCAACATCCACAGAAGAAAAAGTAGAACTGTTACTAAAGAATAAGTTGGGCTTGGACGTCAATGAAAATCAATCGATATCTACGGTGGTTCCCAGGAACCCTCCATCGGCTTCAGCTGTGGTACAGACTGAGCCGAGGTCGTCTTCAGCTCCTGTCAGAGCTCTCAGGCGTTACAGGTATCGATAATTAATAAATTATCAATATATAATTATTGGGATCTCTAGGCATGATGCATTCTGGTCTAGCATGGGTACAAGCAACTCCATATCAGCCATTCAGAGGTTGAGAAAAACACTGGGTTGAGTTGGCATTGCAGTGCGTTGTGGGACTGTTTAAGGGTAAACATTTCTCAGATGGCGTCCCCTAGACAGTCTCACAATGCAATACAATATCAACTTGGCCCAGTTCCCCCCTTAACCATGGAGGGGATAATATGGTGGTGCTGCAGCAGATTGTCATCTTCTATAGAGGGTTTTAACGGCGGCCATGTTTTTTTGGTAGAGTTTTAGCAGACCCACCAGGTACTCGGAGAACTTCTGAAGATTCGCCTCAACCGTCCAGCCAAACACCTGTCACTCAGGTATCCCATGGTTACAGGCCTGGTACAGCTGCCGCTGCTCTACAGAAGCGAAGGCTCAAACCAAACTAGTAATAGGTTTGATTGGTAGGTTAGCAAACAGTATCCCCAGGAGGGAGGGGTCAAGTACTTTTAATACAAACAAGATTGTCCGGTGTTAACTTTAAGAAAAACAGGTGTAAAATGTGCAGTACTGTGCAGTGCCCATTCTTTCCAATACACTGTGCTTTTATGGTAGCTATGTTGTTGGACAACAAGCCTAGCAAATTTAACGAGTCAAATACCCGGCTACCGGGGAAAGAAGGGGCATAAAATCCCGTTGTGTCCGGGATTTGTAAGTTTCATTAATATAACTATAACTGGCGTTTATTTCTAAATCAGTTAGTCTGAGTTATATCATCAGTTATACCTTAGCGGATATAAAGGCGGGACGTTAAAAACCCGGTGTTTGCTCGGTATGACCTCACGGGATATTAAGTCGGGTCGTCAAAAACTAGGTGTTTGCTCGGTGCTACCTTACGGGATATAAAGTCGGGTCGTCAAAAACCCGGTGTTTGCTCGGTGCTTCCAATATTATCAACGTGGGGCAACGTCATGCAAAATGCCCCTACTTTGCACGAGGGGGGAGGGGAGGGGGGTTCATTTTGTGTTGGACACGATGTAAGATATTTTTAATGTTTGATAAAACGAACTTATAAATAAGTGTTAAGAATCATTAAACCCAACGACAAGCTCTAGCCGGTGTTTCTCTTTAATATACAGCTGCTTCAAATTGCTTTGTTTTGCTTTTTAGTTTTAACCGCCACCCGGTTAGCTCAGTAGGTAAGAGCGTCGGTCTGTTGTGCGGGAGGTCGTTGTTCAAGCCTCGGCCGGACTAACACTCAGGGTCTTAAAATAACGGAGGAGAGGGTGCTGCCTTTGTAATTACATCTACAAATGGTTAGACCTTCAATGGCGGTCCCGTCCCTAATTAACTAGAAACGTTAACAGAGGACCACAAATGTATCTATAAACAAAGTTAATTATTTTTATTATTTTATTATTGAATCATCATACACCGTATCAAAATATGGCGACCAATTTGAATAACTATTGTTCTGCACCGACCTGCCACTGACTACACTGTCATGCATGTGAAAACGCTTTTATGCTTCCATGTAAACATGAGGCTAGTCAGTGACGTAGAGAGTAATAGCACAGCGCACTGATTTTAAAAATAGCTTAAAGATTCAGACAAACATTGCATTCTGTTTAACGTAGATATACTTAACAAAGTGAAGGATTTGAACCCAGGGTCGTACCATGAGTGTTGAGTGTATTAAGGCTACAGTACGATTGGATATTTGACTAGATGTACTTAACAAAGTAAAGGATTTGTACTTAGTAGGGCACTTGTGCCCGGCTAGAAGAAATAGAGACAGTAATAAAGTTCTTATTATTATTATTAAACTAAGATCAACTGCGATCGGCTGTGAAAATTATCTGCTGAAAGTAAACTATAAGTTTGTTTGTCTGAATTTCTCGTTTGTCTTCTTTGTTGACGTCACGGTTGCTCTGCGCTATTACATGAGCAATATTTATAATAATTCTATGACAGGTGTCAATCTAATCAATGTGATAATATCGTCGAATTATGATTGGCTAAAAGAATAAGCAAATTCCTTAGCACGATATTCTATTGATGAGTAATACGAGTGAATATCATGGAATTAAACATAGCTTAAACTAATGTTAATATATGAAGATATTGTAAATGTATAGAGAAGGCTACGAGTAATATTTCTATCATAAGATTCTAGAGAATATTCCTAAAATAACTGAGCAAAGGGGTAAAATGTGTGTAGGGCGTAACCAGAGGTACACACTCTAATGGGAGGAGCTAAGAGGTTTACTTTGGAATTCAATGCATACCATTATCTAAACTTGTGCGTGATGTTAGCCATGCTGAACTCTTATATAGACATTTTTATATATCTAATTGATCGTTCTTTAAGAAGGTGCATAAAATCCCGTTGTGTGTCCGGGATTTGTAAGTTTCATTAATATAACTATAACTGGCGTTTATTTCTAAATCAGTTAGCTTGAGTTATATCATCAGTTATACCTTAGCGGATATAAAGGCGGGACGTTAAAAACCCGGTGTTTGCTCGGTATAACCTCACGGGATATTAAGTCGGGTCGTCAAAAACTAGGTGTTTGCTCGGTGCTACCTTACGGGATATAAAGTCGGGTCGTCAAAAACCCGGTGTTTGCTCGGTGCTTCCAATATTATCAACGTGGGGCAACGTCATGCAAAATGCCCCTACTTTGCACGAGGGGGGAGGGGAGGGGGGTTCATTTTGTGTTGGACACGATGTAAGATATTTTTAATGTTTGATAAAACGAACTTATAAATAAGTGTTAAGAATCATTAAACCAAACGACAAGCTCTAGCCGGTGTTTCTCTTTAATATACAGCTGCTTCAAATTGCTTTGTTTTGCTTTTTAGATTGAATCATCATACACCGTATCAAAATATGGCAACCAATTTGAACAACTATTGTTCTGCACCGACCTGCCACTGACTACACTGTCATGCATGTGAAAACGCTTTTATGCTTCCATGTAAACATGAGGCTAGTCAGTGACGTACAGAGTAATAGCGCAGCGCACTGATTCTAAAAATAGCTTAAAGATTCAGACAAACATTGCATTCTGTTTAACCCCTACGAGGAATATACGAACCGATTTTATTATTTTTACTTAAAGTTACAATAATAACCCATGTAAACTAAGATCAACTGCGATCGGCTGTGAAAATTATCTGCTGAAAGTAAATTTGTAAGTTTGTTTTTCCGATTTTCGCCTTTGTCTTCGTTTTTATGACGTCACGGTTGCGCTGCGCTATTTGAAAGCAAATGTTGCGTGACAAGGTGTAGCAATCTTTGCATCAAGTAGAATGTGTTTCTACTTTTGTTAACGATTGCTTCTCCTTTGCGCAGCGTAAACCCTCTTGCAACTCGTTTGGCAACGTCGTTGAAAGACAAGTTGCAGAGAAAATTGCTCCGTGTAATCGCGCATTTAAGGCTGCAGTACGACAGGATATTTAACTAGATATACTTAACAAAGTGAAGGATTTGAACCCAGGGTCGTACCATGAGTGTTGAGTGTATTAAGGCTACACACTACGACAGGATATTTGACTAGATATACTTAACAAAGTAAAGGAATTGTACTTGGTAGGGCACTTGTGCCCGGCTAGAAGAAATAGAGACATTAATAAAGTTCTTATTATTATTATTAAACTAAGATCAACTGCGATCGGCTGTGAAAATTATCTGCTGAAAGTAAACTATAAGTTTGTTTGTCTGAATTTCTCGTTTGTCTTCGTTGTTGACGTCACGGTTGCTCTGCGCTATTACATGAGCAATATTTATAATAATTCTATGACAGGTGTCAATCTAATCAATGTGATAATATCGTTGAATCATGATTGGCTAAAGGAATAAGCAAATTCCTTAGCACGATATTCTATTGATGAGTAATACGAGTGAATATCATGGAATTAAACATAGCTTAAACTAATGTTAATATATGAAGATATTGTAAATGTATAGAGAAGGCTACGAGTAATATTTCTATCATAAGATTCTAGAGAATATTTCTAAAATAACTAAGCAAAGGGGTAAAATGTGTGTAGGGCGTAACCAGAGGTACACACTCTAATGGGAGGAGCTAAGAGGTTTACTTTGGAATTCAATGCATACCATTATCTAAACTTGTGCGTGATGTTAGCCATGCTGAACTCTTATATCGACATTTTTATATATCTAATTGATCGTTCTTTAAGAAAGTGCATAAAATCCCGTTGTGTCCGGGATTTGTAAGTTTCATTAATATAACTATAACTGGCGTTTATTTCTAAATCAGTTAGTCTGAGTTATATCATCAGTTATACCTTAGCGGATATAAAGGCGGGACGTTAAAAACCCGGTGTTTGCTCGGTATGACCTCACGGGATATTAAGTCGGGTCGTCAAAAACTAGGTGTTTGCTCGGTGCTACCTTACGGGATATAAAGTCGGGTCGTCAAAAACCCGGTGTTTGCTCGGTGCTTCCAATATTATCAACGTGGGGCAACGTCATGCAAAATGCCCCTACTTTGCACGAGGGGGGAGGGGAGGGGGGTTCATTTTGTGTTGGACACGATGTAAGATATTTTTAATGTTTGATAAAACGAACTTATAAATAAGTGTTAAGAATCATTAAACCAAACGACAAGCTCTAGCCGGTGTTTCTCTTTAATATACAGCTGCTTCAAATTGCTTTGTTTTGCTTTTTAGATTGAATCATCATACACCGTATCAAAATATGGCAACCAATTTGAACAACTATTGTTCTGCACCGACCTGCCACTGACTACACTGTCATGCATGTGAAAACGCTTTTATGCTTCCATGTAAACATGAGGCTAGTCAGTGACGTACAGAGTAATAGCGCAGCGCACTGATTCTAAAAATAGCTTAAAGATTCAGACAAACATTGCATTCTGTTTAACCCCTACGAGGAATATACGAACCGATTTTATTATTTTTACTTAAAGTTACAATAATAACCCATGTAAACTAAGATCAACTGCGATCGGCTGTGAAAATTATCTGCTGAAAGTAAATTTGTAAGTTTGTTTTTCCGATTTTCGCCTTTGTCTTCGTTTTTATGACGTCACGGTTGCGCTGCGCTATTTGAAAGCAAATGTTGCGTGACAAGGTGTAGCAATCTTTGCATCAAGTAGAATGTGTTTCTACTTTTGTTAACGATTGCTTCTCCTTTGCGCAGCGTAAACCCTCTTGCAACTCGTTTGGCAACGTCGTTGAAAGACAAGTTGCAGAGAAAATTGCTCCGTGTAATCGCGCATTTAAGGCTGCAGTACGACAGGATATTTAACTAGATATACTTAACAAAGTGAAGGATTTGAACCCAGGGTCGTACCATGAGTGTTGAGTGTATTAAGGCTACACACTACGACAGGATATTTGACTAGATATACTTAACAAAGTAAAGGAATTGTACTTGGTAGGGCACTTGTGCCCGGCTAGAAGAAATAGAGACATTAATAAAGTTCTTATTATTATTATTAAACTAAGATCAACTGCGATCGGCTGTGAAAATTATCTGCTGAAAGTAAACTATAAGTTTGTTTGTCTGAATTTCTCGTTTGTCTTCGTTGTTGACGTCACGGTTGCTCTGCGCTATTACATGAGCAATATTTATAATAATTCTATGACAGGTGTCAATCTAATCAATGTGATAATATCGTTGAATCATGATTGGCTAAAGGAATAAGCAAATTCCTTAGCACGATATTCTATTGATGAGTAATACGAGTGAATATCATGGAATTAAACATAGCTTAAACTAATGTTAATATATGAAGATATTGTAAATGTATAGAGAAGGCTACGAGTAATATTTCTATCATAAGATTCTAGAGAATATTTCTAAAATAACTAAGCAAAGGGGTAAAATGTGTGTAGGGCGTAACCAGAGGTACACACTCTAATGGGAGGAGCTAAGAGGTTTACTTTGGAATTCAATGCATACCATTATCTAAACTTGTGCGTGATGTTAGCCATGCTGAACTCTTATATCGACATTTTTATATATCTAATTGATCGTTCTTTAAGAAAGTGCATAAAATCCCGTTGTGTCCGGGATTTGTAAGTTTCATTAATATAACTATAACTGGCGTTTATTTCTAAATCAGTTAGTCTGAGTTATATCATCAGTTATACCTTAGCGGATATAAAGGCGGGACGTTAAAAACCCGGTGTTTGCTCGGTATGACCTCACGGGATATTAAGTCGGGTCGTCAAAAACTAGGTGTTTGCTCGGTGCTACCTTACGGGATATAAAGTCGGGTCGTCAAAAACCCGGTGTTTGCTCGGTGCTTCCAATATTATCAACGTGGGGCAACGTCATGCAAAATGCCCCTACTTTGCACGAGGGGGGAGGGGAGGGGGGTTCATTTTGTGTTGGACACGATGTAAGATATTTTTAATGTTTGATAAAACGAACTTATAAATAAGTGTTAAGAATCATTAAACCAAACGACAAGCTCTAGCCGGTGTTTCTCTTTAATATACAGCTGCTTCAAATTGCTTTGTTTTGCTTTTTAGATTGAATCATCATACACCGTATCAAAATATGGCAACCAATTTGAACAACTATTGTTCTGCACCGACCTGCCACTGACTACACTGTCATGCATGTGAAAACGCTTTTATGCTTCCATGTAAACATGAGGCTAGTCAGTGACGTACAGAGTAATAGCGCAGCGCACTGATTCTAAAAATAGCTTAAAGATTCAGACAAACATTGCATTCTGTTTAACCCCTACGAGGAATATACGAACCGATTTTATTATTTTTACTTAAAGTTACAATAATAACCCATGTAAACTAAGATCAACTGCGATCGGCTGTGAAAATTATCTGCTGAAAGTAAATTTGTAAGTTTGTTTTTCCGATTTTCGCCTTTGTCTTCGTTTTTATGACGTCACGGTTGCGCTGCGCTATTTGAAAGCAAATGTTGCGTGACAAGGTGTAGCAATCTTTGCATCAAGTAGAATGTGTTTCTACTTTTGTTAACGATTGCTTCTCCTTTGCGCAGCGTAAACCCTCTTGCAACTCGTTTGGCAACGTCGTTGAAAGACAAGTTGCAGAGAAAATTGCTCCGTGTAATCGCGCATTTAAGGCTGCAGTACGACAGGATATTTAACTAGATATACTTAACAAAGTGAAGGATTTGAACCCAGGGTCGTACCATGAGTGTTGAGTGTATTAAGGCTACACACTACGACAGGATATTTGACTAGATATACTTAACAAAGTAAAGGAATCGTACTTGGTAGGGCACTTGTGCCCGGCTAGAAGAAATAGAGACATTAATAAAGTTCTTATTATTATTATTAAACTAAGATCAACTGCGATCGGCTGTGAAAATTATCTGCTGAAAGTAAACTATAAGTTTGTTTGTCTGAATTTCTCGTTTGTCTTCGTTGTTGACGTCACGGTTGCTCTGCGCTATTACATGAGCAATATTTATAATAATTCTATGACAGGTGTCAATCTAATCAATGTGATAATATCGTTGAATCATGATTGGCTAAAGGAATAAGCAAATTCCTTAGCACGATATTCTATTGATGAGTAATACGAGTGAATATCATGGAATTAAACATAGCTTAAACTAATGTTAATATATGAAGATATTGTAAATGTATAGAGAAGGCTACGAGTAATATTTCTATCATAAGATTCTAGAGAATATTTCTAAAATAACTAAGCAAAGGGGTAAAATGTGTGTAGGGCGTAACCAGAGGTACACACTCTAATGGGAGGAGCTAAGAGGTTTACTTTGGAATTCAATGCATACCATTATCTAAACTTGTGCGTGATGTTAGCCATGCTGAACTCTTATATCGACATTTTTATATATCTAATTGATCGTTCTTTAAGAAAGTGCATAAAATCCCGTTGTGTCCGGGATTTGTAAGTTTCATTAATATAACTATAACTGGCGTTTATTTCTAAATCAGTTAGTCTGAGTTATATCATCAGTTATACCTTAGCGGATATAAAGGCGGGACGTTAAAAACCCGGTGTTTGCTCGGTATGACCTCACGGGATATTAAGTCGGGTCGTCAAAAACTAGGTGTTTGCTCGGTGCTACCTTACGGGATATAAAGTCGGGTCGTCAAAAACCCGGTGTTTGCTCGGTGCTTCCAATATTATCAACGTGGGGCAACGTCATGCAAAATGCCCCTACTTTGCACGAGGGGGGAGGGGAGGGGGGTTCATTTTGTGTTGGACACGATGTAAGATATTTTTAATGTTTGATAAAACGAACTTATAAATAAGTGTTAAGAATCATTAAACCAAACGACAAGCTCTAGCCGGTGTTTCTCTTTAATATACAGCTGCTTCAAATTGCTTTGTTTTGCTTTTTAGATTGAATCATCATACACCGTATCAAAATATGGCAACCAATTTGAACAACTATTGTTCTGCACCGACCTGCCACTGACTACACTGTCATGCATGTGAAAACGCTTTTATGCTTCCATGTAAACATGAGGCTAGTCAGTGACGTACAGAGTAATAGCGCAGCGCACTGATTCTAAAAATAGCTTAAAGATTCAGACAAACATTGCATTCTGTTTAACCCCTACGAGGAATATACGAACCGATTTTATTATTTTTACTTAAAGTTACAATAATAACCCATGTAAACTAAGATCAACTGCGATCGGCTGTGAAAATTATCTGCTGAAAGTAAATTTGTAAGTTTGTTTTTCCGATTTTCGCCTTTGTCTTCGTTTTTATGACGTCACGGTTGCGCTGCGCTATTTGAAAGCAAATGTTGCGTGACAAGGTGTAGCAATCTTTGCATCAAGTAGAATGTGTTTCTACTTTTGTTAACGATTGCTTCTCCTTTGCGCAGCGTAAACCCTCTTGCAACTCGTTTGGCAACGTCGTTGAAAGACAAGTTGCAGAGAAAATTGCTCCGTGTAATCGCGCATTTAAGGCTGCAGTACGACAGGATATTTAACTAGATATACTTAACAAAGTGAAGGATTTGAACCCAGGGTCGTACCATGAGTGTTGAGTGTATTAAGGCTACACACTACGACAGGATATTTGACTAGATATACTTAACAAAGTAAAGGAATTGTACTTGGTAGGGCACTTGTGCCCGGCTAGAAGAAATAGAGACATTAATAAAGTTCTTATTATTATTATTAAACTAAGATCAACTGCGATCGGCTGTGAAAATTATCTGCTGAAAGTAAACTATAAGTTTGTTTGTCTGAATTTCTCGTTTGTCTTCGTTGTTGACGTCACGGTTGCTCTGCGCTATTACATGAGCAATATTTATAATAATTCTATGACAGGTGTCAATCTAATCAATGTGATAATATCGTTGAATCATGATTGGCTAAAGGAATAAGCAAATTCCTTAGCACGATATTCTATTGATGAGTAATACGAGTGAATATCATGGAATTAAACATAGCTTAAACTAATGTTAATATATGAAGATATTGTAAATGTATAGAGAAGGCTACGAGTAATATTTCTATCATAAGATTCTAGAGAATATTTCTAAAATAACTAAGCAAAGGGGTAAAATGTGTGTAGGGCGTAACCAGAGGTACACACTCTAATGGGAGGAGCTAAGAGGTTTACTTTGGAATTCAATGCATACCATTATCTAAACTTGTGCGTGATGTTAGCCATGCTGAACTCTTATATCGACATTTTTATATATCTAATTGATCGTTCTTTAAGAAAGTGCATAAAATCCCGTTGTGTCCGGGATTTGTAAGTTTCATTAATATAACTATAACTGGCGTTTATTTCTAAATCAGTTAGTCTGAGTTATATCATCAGTTATACCTTAGCGGATATAAAGGCGGGACGTTAAAAACCCGGTGTTTGCTCGGTATGACCTCACGGGATATTAAGTCGGGTCGTCAAAAACTAGGTGTTTGCTCGGTGCTACCTTACGGGATATAAAGTCGGGTCGTCAAAAACCCGGTGTTTGCTCGGTGCTTCCAATATTATCAACGTGGGGCAACGTCATGCAAAATGCCCCTACTTTGCACGAGGGGGGAGGGGAGGGGGGTTCATTTTGTGTTGGACACGATGTAAGATATTTTTAATGTTTGATAAAACGAACTTATAAATAAGTGTTAAGAATCATTAAACCAAACGACAAGCTCTAGCCGGTGTTTCTCTTTAATATACAGCTGCTTCAAATTGCTTTGTTTTGCTTTTTAGATTGAATCATCATACACCGTATCAAAATATGGCAACCAATTTGAATAACTATTGTTCTGCACCGACCTGCCACTGACTACACTGTCATGCATGTGAAAACGCTTTTATGCTTCCATGTAAACATGAGGCTAGTCAGTGACGTACAGAGTAATAGCGCAGCGCACTGATTTTAAAAATAGCTTAAAGATTCAGACAAACATTGCATTCTGTTTAACCCCTACGAGGATTATACGAACCGATTTTATTATTTTTACTTAAAGTTACAATAATGACCCATGCAAACTAAGATCAACTGCGATCGGCTGTGAAAATTATCTGCTGAAAGTAAATTTGTGAGTTTGTTTTTCCGATTTTCGCCTTTGTCTTCGTTTTTATGACGTTACGGTTGCGCTGCGCTATTTAAAAGCAAATGTTGAGTGATAAGGTGTAGCAATCTTTGCATCAAGTAGAATGTGTTTCTACTTTTGTTAACGATTGCTTCTCCTTTGCACAGTGTAAAACCTCTTGCAGCTTGTTTGGCAACGTCGTTGAAAGACATGTTGCAGAGAAAAATGCTCCGTGTAATCGCGCACTTAAGGCTGCAGTACGACAGGATATTTAACTAGATATACTTAACAAAGTGAAGGATTTGAACCCAGGGTCGTACCATGAGTGTTGAGTGTATTAAGGCTACAGTACGACAGGATATTTGACTAGATATACTTAACAAAGTAAAGGATTTGAACCCAGGATCGTACCATGATTGTTGAGTGTATTAAGGCTACAGTATGACAGGATATTTGACTAGATATACTTAACAAAATAAAGGATTTGAACCCAGGGTCGTACCATGAGTGTTGAGTGTATTAAGTTAGGTCTAGTTTTGGAGAAAATAAGCGATAAACGATTTCTATGATGTCATCATTACGTCATAACGAAAAAACCGCTTTAAACTAATTAATCATTTTTGAAACCTTTAATCCTTTCTTGACATTGTGTGAAAAGTGCTTGCAGATGGAGTTATTCAAGACGAAGTTGTAGCCGTTTCAATGTGGCTAGGTGTGCCAGACCAAAACTACCCAGAGCCTCCTTAAGGCTACAGTACGACAGGGTATTTGACTAGATATACTTAACAAAGTAAAGGAATTGTACTTGGTAGGGCACTTGTGCCCGGCTAGAAGAAATAGAGACATTAATAAAGTTCTTATTATTATTATTAAACTAAGATCAACTGCGATCGGCTGTGAAAATTATCTGCTGAAAGTAAACTATAAGTTTGTTTGTCTGAATTTCTCGTTTGTCTTCGTTGTTGACGTCACGGTTGCTCTGCGCTATTACATGAGCAATATTTATAATAATTCTATGACAGGTGTCAATCTAATCAATGTGATAATATCGTTGAATCATGATTGGCTTAAAGAATAAGCAAATTCCTTAGCACGATATTCTATTGATGAGTAATACGAGTGAATATCATGGAATTAAACATAGCTTAAACTAAAGTTAATATATGAATATATTGTAAATGTGTAGAGAAGGCTACGAGGAATATTTCTATCATAAGATTCTAGAGAATAATCCTAAAATAACTAAGCAAAGGGGTAAAAAGTGTGTAGGGCGTAACCAGAGGTACACCACAGTGCGAAATTACAGATTTCCGAAATCGGAAATATTGTCGGAAATTTGATAGTTTGGAATTTCCGTCAAATTTACGGGTACGGAAATCCACTTTTCTGAAAGCCAGTCCTCCTTCACATTTCCGTTAAGCGTTTAAGGGAAACAACGCCGTATACACATTGCTACATGTTTCCGTTCCATTTAAGGCACACGGAAATTGAATATAATTGTGAACACTTAGAAAAAATGTAACAGTTAAATGTAAATATAAAATATGCATGGATCGATATCGTGCAAGAAAATGCAGAAGGTCTACGAAGGATCTATGTAAGATCTAATCAGCTAAAGTGAAAATCATAAAATATTTTGAATAACTGAATCATACTAGGCAGAAACTAAAACGGCTTGCCAAAAAGCCATGCAGAAATAGCCAGTATTTGGTGAACAGCAGCGCTGTTTCGTCCTATTTGAGTTTGTCTTTTTAACTTCGTTTATGCGAACTACAACTTAAAACACATTATTTTGTGTCATTGCCATTTAATTAAGTTTTTCTTTATATTAGATTTCGAGGAAAGGGTTATATTTTTGCAAGAGAAAATACAAATTTTGACAGATATAATTTGCAGCTATTTCACAAATATGTTCAGTGGTGTAGGATTTGAAGTTCGGTGCAATATTTATCAAATGCTAGGTCTTCACCTTTATTCGAAAAAGAAGAACAAATGAAGTGATAGTATATACCATAAAAAAGCATCAGAGGTTCTATTTCTTTAATTTTGATTTGATTTACTGAACATTGAAAAATAATTTCCAACTAAATTAGTTCCCGAAAAAGCGAAGCAAGCGGCTTATAACAATCCGCTCTTGCACCTTTGGATTAACGTAAATCAAGTATGTTTAAAATTAAACAAAGTGTTCTGAGGCATGGATCAGTTTGTGAAAGAAAGAAAGAAAGAAAGAAAGAAAGAAAGAAAGAAAGACTGAATAATAAATTAATGAATAAAACATTTATTTTGTATTTTTTTGAATAATTTTTATTACTGAAACGTGTCTAATCAGGGGTGAGACAACGATTACATGTTGGTTTTCGCTTCTGTGTTCTCCGTAGACAAACCTTGAGCTTATTCTCTGAACTGGAATGAATATTGCTGGCCCTGGTTCCTCAAAATGTTTTGCTTCCCAAACACTTAATGGATTGCGATATGATGTGATATGATTATTCTTTTGGTACCATTGAACGGCTGCAAGAATATGAGTTAATTGATCTCCATTGATCACAATAGTATGGCACAAATAAAACAAAACAAAGCCGGGTCTGCCAGTAGATGTTGCCTCAATTATTCCACCATTACCTGCCCATGAGGCCATGATCTTTCCTGAAGAATCAAGACGTGTGTTAAATCTTGAACCTAGTCTTTCGTCGAATACTGTAACTGACTTATACTTTCTAAAGGCTCGGTTCACTCGCTGACGGTCAAAATTCACTGTTGGATAAAGTTTCCGTTACATTTCTTTTAGGTTGAATAAGTCGTCGTTGTCAAACGAAGAGATCACGAAGCTATTTGGCAATGCTACGTCACTAAAATCTGTCCACACATCTGTAAGGCTTTCTATTGATCCTCGTATTGCGATTTTAAATTTAGAAAGTCTATCTTGATTAATTTCCTCCTGAATATTATCCACTATAGCATCCCTCAGAAGAGCTTTGCAAAATGGAAAGAAAACTTCGCTGTACTCTTTCGGCAATGTATACTGCAAGTCTGCAGCGCTGCTCATGCAAATAAACTTCCTCATTAATTGTGATTCAATGAACCTGTTATTGGTGTGAAAGTTGCCTAACAATCCGTTATAACGCTCAAAGCTGAAACACCAAAAACCAAACACACTTCCATAGTTTTCAACACATTTCTTTAAATGCATATGTAGATGAATATTCGGAGTAACGGCTTCTCTTCCATAAAGATTTTCAAATTTTATTGCAAAGTCTAGTAGTTTTCTATCAGCTAAAAAGAGATCAGTTTTCGAAATAGAGGTCTTGCACAGTAGCCGACAGGCGATTACAAAAGTTTGTAAACAGTTCAAATGTTCTTCTGGGAGAATTCCTTCGAGACAATACAAAGAATAATAAAGAATCCAGTTTTGCCACTGAGAAGCTGTAAAACCACCATAGTTTGTTGTAATTTTATGTGGTAATCTACCAAGATCAGAAGTGGAATTAATGTTTTGTGTACGTCGCTCGATTTCAATAATATTCTCTCTTGAAAAAAGCTCGTTATTGCTCCAGAGTTTAAAAAGGTGCTTAGCAGTACCCAGAAATAAATTGTGCATCGGATCAATCACACACATTGTGATACTACCGTAATACGGAAGTCGTAACAATTCGGTGTATCTTGTTCCAAGTTCTTTTTCCATTCGTTTCTGTGCAGTCTTATTTTTACATCTAGTGGTTTTAAGAGCATCTCGTCTATGCTGCTCATCTGTTCTTTTTGGCCAGTTGTCCCGATCTGTGAACCCGCTGTAATCCTTCTTTTCTCCAAAACCCCCAGGAAAGGTTTTTAGGCAATGACTACATCCTTTGTGTGCAGCGTGTGATAGAAATCCGCATAATTTTCTAGCAGCAGGAATATCAGATGCACAACAGAGAAGAGCAGCTCTTATCTTTATTCCACCTTCTGGTGCACCATGGGCATTGACTTTTACACCTTTCCATAAAGCTAATAACTCGTCCACCATAGGTTTCAAAAAATGCGTAAGCGTTGCTGGTTCCTTATTTAATGCAGGTATTATTCCTACCAATATTATGTTCTCTTTCTTAAAACGTTCAGCTCTTGGTAAGTTAATCAAAGCCAAATACAGAACTCCTATAGAATAATCACTGCGTCTCTTAAATGGCTGAAACCAGTCACAGTTCAGCATTAAACCATAAGAGTGTTTAAGGTTTAAAAAGTCTCGTCCTTTATACTTTAGGAATGTTTTCCAAACGTCTCCATCCATAACGTCTGCATATGTATCTTCATTAACATTTCGTTCACGCCATTCCTCACATTTTTCCTTGAATCCTGGTCTTTTCAATATCGTCTCTAACGAATCTATAACACTCCTAAAGCAATAAGTATATATTGGGTAAAATTTGACTGAACCATTATTCAGGAAAACTTTTTTAACTAGCTGGCCTCCGCAGGGTTTTCGTCTTGAAGAGTGTGGAAAAAGTACATTGTCGCAAAGTTTTGCTTGGTATTTACCATTTACCTTCTTGACACAGTCCTGCTCTTTAAATAACTTTGTGCACTTTCCACAAACCACAAATTTTTGAAAGTTGTCCCTGTCTATACCTAGATATCGTCTCAGAGAATACATTGTTACAGGTATAAGTCCAGCCAAGGAAATCAATAGGTCAGATCCTGCATTTGCTGGTAATCCTTCGCCTACTTTGGAAAGTAGTGCACTTGGGTACTTCAAAAGACCTTCGATACCTCTGTCACTGATAAGATTGTAGTATTGCCAAAGAAAAATAAAATATAGGAGCACTCGACGAAATAATGGATTTGGTCATCATATGTCCACTTGGCAAATGTTGTGCAAATATGGTGCTCTATATTTGCCCATACATTTGCCTATGCAGGCAAAGGTCGGGGTAAATTTCTAATAAATTTGCCATTGCTTTGCCATACATCTGAACACATGGGTAAATATGTTATATATTTGCCCTTAGTTTAGACGCATTTACCCAGTGGGGATATATGATAACCGTTTTTGCCCTATATTTGCCCTATTGTCAAATGAAGGGCACATATGAAATCAACTTTGCACTAGGCTTTGCCCCATATTTACCTGGGGAGCAAATACAATACCCCAAACTGAGTATATCCGATGTGAGGTTTCCGTTTCAATTCATTGCAATCAAAACTTTTCAAAACAAATCAATAATTTTTCAACTGAATTATAATGGATGTTGGCTTGTTTTTACGACTTACGAGGGGGGAGTGCATGCAGGTCCATCTCAGTCATATGTGTCAATTTTTTCTCCTAACGCATGACATCAATGTTGCGACCACATTAATTCAATCATTGTTTTGCTTTGATGTCATGGAGAGGTTATATGCGTTGATACACACAGGAAAATACGCGGACGATGTATTTATAATATGCGTAAGTCGTATATGCGTTTTTTCCAGTGACAATAAGAAAACTCATTAACCCATTAACCTCATGAGCTGCATTTCAAACCGCTAACATCTGTAATATTATTTGAAGCATCAATTTTGTTTAGTCTAAACATATGAATTCATCTTTTTTATTGGCAATATATGCAATTTCATTCATAATTATTTTAATTCATCTAATTTTAAAGTCATCAAATAATTCATTCAATTTTCATTTTGACTATCTAGTTACTGATGCACAGTTCAAACAGTTTATTTTTGATAGCTTTGAATATTTTTCCTGGATGATACTTTACTGTCATCTCCATCATCCGTACAATTTACGTTGTAAAGGACAAACAATTAATACTCTTTCTTTGTCAATAACATCGTAAGCAGCAACAAACTGGCTGTGTATCCTTTGTATGGGTATGAATGTAGAGGGCCCTTCCATTTCAAACAAGTTTCTGCACCAAATTTCATGTGGTCTGCCAATCCTGTGTCTTTCTGGATGTCGCTGATACCATCGAACCTTTGCCATACACAATGATTCCTGCTTGCCATCAATTATAATGGTTTGTTTAAGAAAGAAATCGACAACACCGGGGCGCAAGTCAAATGAATCGGTCTCAATACTGCCACTATATTGGCCACACCAACTTGCAAGAATGAAGGAAGAACGTTCCAGTCTAGAGTCAGAGGACCCTAGCTTTGTCCCCGAATATCCAATGGTACTAACTCTCTCAAACGTATCGGTAACACTTTCAATGACCGAGTGTTGAGGTAAAATTGTTTCATAAGCTTTAAAGAGATATTCTGTATAGTCATCATCAAGAACATCAATGGATCGAGGTGAAAAACATGAGTATGCATTCATATTGCTCCACTCTAGCAACGTAGTACTTGACCAACTGAAAGATTAAGTGTTGATGGTATTGATGGGATGCTTTCGCCAAGTGTTCCTACTTGTTGTGCCTCCTGAAGAAGTTGAAATACTGGTTGGAAAGTTTCTCGAAATCTCTCTGGTAAAGGGATATCTCTTAGTTCATGCTTTTGGAGAAATTTTCTCATGATTTGTATTTCAACAGATCTATTGTTAGTTCGAAACGCTCCTAAAATCCCATTGAAACGTTCGAAGCTGAAAAGCCAAAATGAATATACAGGCCCGTAATCTAAAATACATTGTTTGAGGTGCAGGTGTAGATGCATGTTTGGCGTAACACGTTCCTTTCCATATCTTTTTTCAAACGATTTACAAAATTCCACTAGGTAATCATGTCCTTCTTGTAGCTCTTCAGTTGTAATAAGTGGAGAGCAAAGGTGAAAGCAGGACAATACGAATAACCTCCACAGCTCCAAATCATCTGTTGGAACGATATTCCAAATGCAGAATACAGAATACAAGAGAGTCCATGTTTTCCACTGATCAGCAGTAAATCCTCCAAACGATGTTGATATCTTTTTCGGGAGACGCCCAATAAATGATGGTGCTTTGACGTCATCTACCTTTTCCTGGATTTTATTCAAATTTTCTTTAGAAACAATTGGCGTTTCAGCATTTAGCCATACATTTTTCATTAAATGTTTTGCTGTCCCTAAAAACAAATTGTGCATAGGATCAACAACATGGTAACGAGTACAATCGAAGTAAGGCAACTGTAAGAGTTCAGAATATCTTGTTCCAGTGGAAGTTTCAATTTGGTTTCGTTCATCAGCGGTTGTTGCATTGAGTATTTTCTGAGCCTCTCTTCGGTGCTCTTCATTTGTCCTTGGTGTATTGTCATCTTCGAAACCTGAAAAATTCATGCTACTAAAATCTCCGGGAAAAAATCTTGTGCACTTTGAGCACCCTCGGTGAGCAGTACATCCTCAGAAGAAACCGCAAACTTTTCTTAGTGCAGGAATGTCACAAGCAATACAAAGGAGGGCAGCTCGAAAACATCTTGCTGTTCTACTCCCATGAGGCCGAACTTGGATGCCTTCGTGCCACAATAAGTTCAATTCGGCTACAAGTGGTTGTAAGTACGTATTGATATTCAATTTGGGCTCGTGTGGACCAGGTATTATCCCAACTATTATTACGTTTTCCTCTTTGTACCTTTCTTTTCTCGGAAGATTTAGGAGGACCATATATATGACTCCAACGCTATAGACACTGTGCTTAAAAGGCTGAAACCAGTCAACATTCAGCATAAAAGCATAATTATTAGGCTGGGCAAGGAAAGGAGTGCTGTTAAAATATTGCCAATCTTTCCACACTTGGCCATCGTAAATATCAACTAAAATATCATCCGGTACATTCCGATTTCTCCAAATCTCACATTTTTGTACAAAGTCTGGTCGCTTAATAAAGTGAGTTAGAGTCTCTCTGATGCTTTTATAACAATAAACTTTACGTGGGTACAATTTCGTCTGTCCATTTTTCAAACGAATTTCCTTAAGCAATTCCGCTCCACAAGGTGTGCGGCGAAACAATTGACGGTGATTCGGAAAAGCAATGTGAGAACATGGTTTAGCAATGACACGCCCGAATCTTGTTGTTATGCAGTCTTGAAAACGGTATAGGGTGTCGCATTTCGGACAAACAACATACTCTGAATGCTTATCTTTAAAAGAAAGATAATTTTTCAAGAGTTTGAAGGAGCTCGGGAAAACCAATACTGCGGTTGGGAAAATGATTGGCGAAAGCTCACACAAAACCTGAAAAATCGCTTTAAAAAAGGCGAGGAGAATATCAATGCCTCGGTCTGGTACAGAAAAGTATGCAGACCAAAAGCACACAAACAAGGCAATCTAGTTAATAAGGGTCACTCGGGAACTTGCTTCGACGGCAACGCTTATTTCTGCACTAGATTGTTCAAAATCTCTTTCTAGGTCTTCGATATCAATATCCCAAGTTTCAACCAATCTCCTTCTTTCATTTCCTCTTATCTCTTCATGGTCAGATTCACTGTCCGACTTGTCATCCCAAAACACTTGATCTTCTTCCTCAAAGTTATATATTCCGTCTCCTTTAAACATAAGCAAATACGATGTATTTTATTCATTCGGCATTGCATAACTGCAACATAGTATAAGATAAAGTCTGAAACCATTATAATACTAGAAAAAAAAATGTCAGTAAAAAAAACCTCATGGGCTAAGGGACCGGTCATTATTTAAGTTGGGGGGGGGGGGGGGGAAGAAAAAATTGGGGGGGGGGGGGGGCCTGAAATTTTTGCTAGTGAAAAATGGGGGGTCTTGGAATTTAAAAATGACTTTTAGGGAAAATTTTTAAATTTTTTACTACAATCCATGGGGGGTTTTCAATAAACTTGGATGCCTTCAAAGGGGGGGCCTTGAAATTTTTTTGCCTCACTGACAATTTCTCCTCCACCCCCCCCCCCCCCCCCCACTCCCCCCCCCCCCCCTCCAACTTAAATAATGACCGGTCCCTAAATGCATAATTTTGACCCAAATTTTGCTCTGAAAATAAATGATTTCCATTGAAAATAAAATATAAATTTCTAAGTCAGCAAAACAACAATTTATAATTCGTGAAAGAAAAATGATAAATCGAAAATAAAAAACCCAAGAGACATATTAAATAAATTACTTATAATTGTATTTCTCTAACTTGACAAACATGTTTTGCCGGATACCATGCTATCTCAGGATGACCACAGTCATGAATTGATTTGGAGACGAAAATGTACAGCAATATCCATTTGAACATAGTAAATTCTTTTTGGCGTTTTAAATGAGTTATCTCTAGCTATGATTTTATAAACTCTTTGAATGAACCTTTCTGAATGAACACTGAGGTTTTGATGGCAACCATAAGCCGATTACTTAATAATGCACCCTTCTTAAAAGTAACGGTGAAAACGAGGCTAAGATAGAAATAGAAAAGAATCATTTGTACCTCTAACTTAATCTCGCTTCAATAACACTAATGCTTGGTAGTAAATCCAATAGGGGAGCTAGATCATGTGCAAATCAGCCGCTTGTTAAAGATTCAGTCTTTTATCTATATGCAGTTTGACTTTAACATTTAAAGATTATATAATCTAATCATCAAATAAACGTATAACATCAATACCTTTTTGTGAAGTAGCTGGTAAGAATTCGTCACTTGATGGTTGGTTTGTATTTGGCACATCAGAGGAGTCTTGATCAGTTTGGTCCAAAACGTTTATCTCGCTGTAGTCATTAGAAGAAGTGTCGTTCTGGCCGTCAATCTCGTGAGTGAAAATACTATCATTTGAGTCTTCGTCGTCATTCCGCTGTAATTGCCATTGATTTGTTAAAGGATCATAAAATTCTTCTTTGTGACGGCAAAATACTCTGTAATGTAGATCTTCGTTACAATGAAAGCAATGATAACGCTTTGACATCGCAGAAGACATTTTGTTTTCCAGAACTATATAATTAAAAAGACGGTGTGTATCATTGGGATAATTACTCAAAATCCAAGCATTTTGAATGACTAAAAGCCATATTCCAGCGTAATAAAGTTCCACGTCCATCAACCACATGCCATTGGACAAAAGCACGCCGGATCTTTATTACCGCACCCTTTTCCTTAGAGCTGTCACTGTTGGCGGCAGATCAATGGTACGATGGTTTTAGAGCTAGAAGCTAATCAAGTTTATTGCAATGATATTTCGTGAATCTAGGCTTTAGAAAAAATTTCATAACTTTATAAAATGGAGCAAATAGCTTTAAGATAATAGATATATTACTTAACATGAATCCTGGATACAACTTCAGCATTTTTATAAGACAGTTATTCCTTTTTTTATTATTAGACTTCATTATATGAACGTATATGTCATCACAAGTCACGTGATACGCCGTGATAGATAGGGGGTAGATTTGTTCAGTGGATGTACTTATTCGTTCATTCGCCTTTTGGTCACAAACAGGTAACAAACTCTGTCGGTCATCTAGTTTCCCGCACATTCTATATCTTTGCTTATAAATTGCGTTCGTTCGTCGCGATCAAAAAATGGGAAGAACATCTACACCTTTACCAGGACGCCCAATGCCAATCCATTCTGTTACTGCAACTACCAGTACAAGCAGTAGACATACTGAAAATGGCGCCAATTCTCAAAGGCTTAATATACTTATTCCCTCTGTCCCTGGTGGTAACGAGGATGTGCTAAGAGAACACAGAAATCGCCTATTGCAAGCAACAAGCGAGAATGAGAACGTTGACCCCGACAGCGAAAAAGAAGAAATTTCTTCAAATTTCGAAACGATTGTAAAACAGTTTAAAGAACTGCAAGAACAAAACCGCCAAATACTAGCGGCCTTAAAAGAAAGCCAGCAGAATAAGGACAACAGCAAGACCAAGATTACTGTCTCAAAGGCTGTTGCAGTAAGTAAAGTGGCAATATTTAAAAAAGCAAGCTATTTTTATTGATAATTTTACTGGGAATTCTTGGCGCGAAGAGTAGTTGGTATAATTATGTAGCGGTATAATTTATGCAATACTAAAATTGGCGGGAAACCCGCCATGGCAGTGGTTAATGCTACCAAACTTTACTATTGATTTCCAATAACAAGACACTGAATGATAATGATAATTTCCTTTTTTGTAAAGGAATTGATTTGATTTCGATTTTTTCCCCAATATTATACAATCACAGCCATAAAAATAATGAAAACATTATTACTATGTCTAAGAATAACTTAAGGTACATCTTATGATTTTAATGAATTATATTATGTTATTACAGTCTGAAGTACGCTTGGTAGCAAAGAAATTACGGGACAGGGAAGAAAACCCTCTTATATGGGATTTTACTAAAGCGTAAGTATGAAAATTTAATAAAAATGATATTGTCTGAATCATCCATAGTTACTTTCCATATTAAGTTTCCACTTACCACTCAAATATGGTATTTCCTAATTAGTTTCAGAGATGACGTCAACGAACAGATTAATAACGCAATAAGGGATAGAGTTCTGAATGTTCATAAGGATGTCTCTGCCGTCGAGTTAGAAGGTATTTATGTATTTTATATTACGAAGTGCGAAAGGCCTTATGCACCTATCAAAGTTAACCCGGGGGGGAGGGGTGAGGACAAAGGATGGGGGTGGTGGTCGGGGGGGGGGGGGGGGAGGGGGTAACGAAATCCTTTTAGAAATATTCAAATGCCGAAGGGAGGGGAAGCAGTTTGAAATAAAATAACATGGGGAAAAAAAAAAAAAAAAAAAAAAACGAAACAAAACAAAACAAAGCAAAAACAAATGGATGCTAAAGGAGTAATTGTCGGCCAAATGCCAACATTTCTAACAAATTTTGTCTCAAGTTTTAATATATGGGTACTTGATGTAATTTCAGCTGCCCTTAAAAGTCACTTTCTGACGAGGAGAAAGAGAAACAAAAGAGAGCGTTCAGGGGCCCTTGGAAGGCATCAAAAGATGCAGCGGAAAACACAAAGAAAACAAAATGTGAGTAAACTGAATTTGCAACGATTATGACTTTGTTTAATAAGAAACTTTGACTGACGGTGTTTTTTTTTTTCTTTTTTCTTTTTTCTTTTAGCTCCTAAAATCCAGATCCAAGGCAGCGGACTTGTCAACCTCGCTATCACCAGGGGACAAAGAGAAAGTCAAGGCAATTATGAAACTGGAGTATATGTCATCAGAGGAGTCGATGTCAGAGGCGGATGACCAGGCTGATGACGATACAGCGGACAGTGGCTCTGATAACGAAGGGGGCCCTACTAAGCAGAGTAAAGTTTTAATAAAACACCCTCTGGCATGGAGAAGCCCCCTAGCTAACCAGTTCGTGGAAAGCATGGACCGAAAAGCAAAAAGGAGGCTGTCAGAGCGCAGTCTCACCATGCTTTTGAAGTGGAAAATCGGAGAGCCGTCAAGACGCCCAACGCTATCTGGAGGTCCCGAATGGGCATTGAGAGCCTAAAGGTTTTTATCAAATCAAGGGCACTGGGACACCGAACGTGGTTGGGGTTTCTACGAGTTTTATGAATTAAATCTTGTGTCACTGTTCCTCCGTTCCTTTGGCCTGATTTCTAGGGTTTTCGTTCTTCTTTCGATTACTTGAACGTTATACTCGTTTACTTGAAGAAATCCAAAGGTCAAACGGTATAGCAGCGGCTATTTAAGCCTATTGACCTTTGGATTTCTTCAAGTAAACAAGTATAATGTTCAAATAATCGAAAGAAGAACGAAAACCCTAGAAATCAGGCCAAAGGAACGGAGGAACAGTGACACAAGATTTAATTCATAAAACTCGTAGAAACCCAACCACGTTCGGTGTCCTTAATTAAATTTTTGCAGTTATAAATGAAGTGTACTACTACAGAATATCTAAAAAGAATCGTACATAAGCCAAAGATCGATTGACAACTAAATATATTATGATCTTCTTTCACAAATTCTGTCACAAGATCAATCAAACACCTATAATTAATTTACAGAACTAGCATTTTCAATTAGTTGTAGTTAACAAATTGTTCATAGTTAATCAGTCGTCAAGAAAAGGAAATTCACAATAAAAATTTTTCAGTATGATTTATGTCTTTTTTCCTGCTTCTTAACATAGGTTAGCTATGTTTAAAGTATGAGGTGGTTGTCACGGCATATATCGTTTCTATTTTTTTTGGCCTGCCATAAGTGACAATAGCTGAAGACTGATAACATAGTTAAATTTAGCAAATATGATGAGCATAATTCAACTGAGCAAATATGGCTAAGACGCGCTGGTACATCTAAGGCATTAAGGGGGCATTAATCACATATACGGTCAGAGCATATCGCATGGTATATGTAAGGCATAAATCACATATACGGCCTGGAAAAATACAGGGTATATGTAAGGCATTAATCACATATACGACCTGGGCAAAGACAGGGTATACGTAAGGCATTAATCACATATACGGCCTGGGCAAACACAGGTTATATGTCAGGCATAAATCACATATACGACCTTGGAAAATACAGGGTATATGTAAGGCATGAATCACATATACGGCCTGGGCAAATACAGGGTATATGTAAGGCATAAATCACATATACGGCCTGGGCAAACACAGGGTATATGTAAGGCATAAATCACATATACGGCCTGGGAAAATACAGGGTATATGTAAGGCATAAATCACATATACGGCCTGGGGAAACACAGGGTATATGTAAGGCATAAATCACATATACGACCTGGGCAAAGACAGGGTATATGTAAGGCATTAATCACATATACGGCCTGGGCAAACACAGGGTATATGTAAGGCATAAATCACATATACGGCCTGGGAAAATACAGGGTATATGTAAGGCATGAATCACATATACGGCCTGGGAAAATACAGGGTATATGTAAGGCATGAATCACATATACGACCTGGGAAAATACAGGGTATATGTAAGGCATGAATCACATATACGGCCTGGGGAAACACAGGGTATACGTAAGGCATAAAACACATATACGGGCTGGGCAAATACGTGCACATATCAAATGAGCATTCACATTTACTACCGGGTAAATGTATGGATGATATGATATCTGCTATATATTTGCCGTTTGGGATTTTACTGGGCCATACGGACTTTGCCATCTGTGCCCATGGGATAAATGTGTAGGTACATATCATATACAGTCATTGGGCAAATATTGTCTACTATTAGTCAAATATGATATTTGCCCATATATTTGTCTATATGTTTGCCTACATGACAAATCCATTTTTTCGTCGAGTGGAGCCACGTTAGAAATGTGCGTGATTTTTGCCTATTGTTGATACTAAACTGCTCCTCCGTGACGTGATTTACAGTGCCATCGGAATTTTCTTCATCAATGATATCGCGCAAATCTTCTTCACTTAATTCATCCCAATGTTCAGGCGTTTCATCAGCATTCGAGTCTGAATCATGTTTGTCCTCATCACTCTCGTCCTAAAAGTAGGTAAAACAAACGTTTTTTCTATTATTATCAGCCCGTTTAGTTTAGTTTCATGAATGTTGAATAAGCCAAAATTATCGAATGTTAATCTCAGAACTGGATGTAGAAAGTCATCACTGAGGCAAAAATGAACTGACGTTTTCAATGAAGCCTTCGAAAATTGTCTAATGACTGAAAGCTTGTATATGACACAAATCAAGATTTTCGTCCGATTTTCGGAACAAGAGTTTTTACTAATTAAAATAACCGTTTCGCAAGTAACAGAGCGAAACTTCCATTTTGCAAATTGTTTCCGTTTTGATTATGTTATTTTTAATTCACTTTGTAAATAATTTGCTAAATAGCAACATGGGCGAAGGTGTTTCATTGTATAACAAACCTCTTCTTCGCTTGAAGAGTCGTCCGATGCCGCGACTGATCCTGATGTCATATATTGATCTAATGATTAAAATAATCTGGTTTAGTATTCAAAAATAATTGATACATGAATAATCAATGATTGGATTCTTTTCCAAATCCATATAACAAAAGTTTATCTATCAGTACCTGAATCTGTACGGATGTTGTGTGGTCTTAAAATTGGCCGTTCTTAGGCATGTACGCACGTAATGCATGATTTATTTAAATCCGCTTAAAATGAAGATATTACTAATATAATATATAATAGAATAGAATAGAATATATAATAGGATAGGATAGGATAGGATAGGATAGGATAGGATAGGATAGGATAGGATATACTAATATACCTGAAGTTAGTGTCCGGTCGTAATTAGAAGCATTATTTTCTGTTGGGAGTGTACAAGTCTCATCTGAAACAAAAAATAATTGAAAGAAGATTGAGAGAGAAGAATTTAAAGATTTTAGATATATTTATCTTTAAAATTTCCGCATTTTCCCCCCAGAATTTGTTAGTGGTAAAACTTATGAAAAGTCTCCTCAAATTAATTCTACGTACTCCACGGGTAGTCCAACACTGACACTCATGAACTGCTGTTATTGAATTACTTTTTAGTTTGGCATTTTTATACCAGCATTGAACATAACACGATTTCTCAAAGTACACAGAGTCCGTACCCCGCTTTTCAAAGGAAACATCATTCAATCGGAATTCCTGATTACAATCCAAAATCATTCTCCTCTCTTTTCTTCCCCAATACCGGCCTAATGATATACTACTGACAACGATACATTTGATAGATTAAGTATTAACTCGCTCGGCCAGCTCCGCGCAAATCGATCTCGCAATCTTTCAAAATCATTACCTTCACTTGAGCTACCAGGCAAATCTTCAATAACTCCACTAGTGACTGCTTGCTTTTGTAAATTCCACATATTCTTACTGGCATCGTAAAAACGCCTTTTGTGTTCATAATACTGACTCTTACCGAGCCGTTGTCCACAATGAGGACATTCAAAGCCTTCGCTGTTTTTAGATGCCCCAGAAGATCCCTCATTATCTACTGCTGACTCTTCAACGTCCGTCGTCCAAATGTTTTTCGCATAGTCGTAGAATCTTCGCTTATGTTCAAAAAACTGTCTTTTGCTGAGAATTTTTTGACAATGTCCACATTTGCGTCTCTTGGAATCAATTGAATTTTGCACGTGGCCACCTCTAGAGGAAGGGCGTTTTGAAGCTCTACTGGACATCGGTTAAACTAGTGCTCGGTTTATGTGTATACGTAATGGAACTTAAAGCTAGAAGTCAAAAACTCTTAGCGAATCTCAATCAAAAGCTAGTACAGAGCTCGATTTAAAATTTCTCACAACACGCCAAAAATACAATAAAGACTTTTAAATACATGTTCTATTGACCCATAGGTGATGACAGAAATGTCACTGTACACCTTTTGCTGTTCCTTAACCGCAAAGGAATATTCATTGAAGCGAAGAAGCATTGTCATTAGAGCGAACAGGCATACAATAAGGCGAACGGAGTCTTAATAGTGCGATTGAACGTTCATTAAGAAATTTAGCATTGAATTTGACAATCATGAATATGTTAGCGTGGGTTCATCAACGTTTTGGAACTTTCATTAGCGTTTTGGTGCAGACAATAAACCACAACACATATTCAATACAGTGTTTTGGACATTTATTTACGCAATACAAATAAGTATATTGTGCTTTTACGATTGTAGATTTTCAAAAACAAAAAAGTGAATTTAAGTTTGATGAATGTGCTCTCTATTTAAACATCTTGGACGATATGTTTACATGTGGTTGTACCATTGTATGCATTTCTGTGGATCTTCATAGGCACTCAAAAGACGCTAGTCTGACTCATTTGGAATTTGGTTTACACCTTTTGCTGCTCCTTAACCGCAAAGGAATATTCATTGAAGCGAAGAAGCATTGTCATTAGAGCGAACAGGCATACAATAAGGCGAACGGAGTCTTAATAGTGCGATTGAACGTTCATTAAGAAATTTAGCATTGAATTTGACAATCATGAATATGTTAGCGTGGGTTCATCAACGTTTTGGAACTTTCATTAGCGTTTTGGTGCAGACAATAAACCACAACACATATTCAATACAGTGTTTTGGACATTTATTTACGCAATATGTTTATTTACGCAAATGTTCATTACGTCACGGCGCCGTATGGCAGCCACAAAATTAGGTCTCTATTTTTTAGTATATTTTATTTATTATTTGAGTTTTAACACTACAAAATGTGTTTTAGATCGATCCTTTTACTTACAATTACCTGCTGACCTGAAAATTTCATCAAATCTATTACTCTGGAGTGATATTTTTCTATGTTTGAATTTTCGACCGTTAGCCGTTAGAATCTCCTTGTCTCCGTGTGGTTATTTCAAGTCTTCGTTCTCTCGTGTAAAGCTGACTAAACATGGTTCTACTTCTCTACTTATCGCTGGTTATGATCCTCCTTTTGACATCACTATTTATATGGACATTGAACGAAATCCTGGACCTTCAAATATTTCACCGTTTGACCTCTCTACAGGATCTGGATCTGTCAACATTCTGCTTCAGCCTTCAAATTTGCCGTCTATACCGTACTCTAGAAATGAACTATATCGTTATCGTAACTGTGTTTCAACCAAAAGCCTGTCATCTATTAATTTTGCTGTCTTCAAAGAACTAAACATTTTTCGCTATCGTGGAAATCGTGGTGGTCGTTGTAAATCCTCTTCTGTTGATCGCTATGCTTCACTGAGCCTTAAGTCTGTTGAAAATACCCAACGTGTAATTCCTTCTGCTGATAATTTGCTCAATTTCTGCCTTTTCAACTCGAGATCGATTAACAACAAATCTCTTCATTTAAAAGACCTTGTCGTTGATGAAAATATTGATATTCTTGCTTTGACTGAAACCTGGCTTAGGAATAATGATAGTAACAGTGACTTTGCTTCTCGCGATATTTGTCCAGATGGTTTTTCTTTTGAACACTGTCCTCGAATTAATCGTTCTGGTGGTGGAATTGGTCTTCTTTTCAAGAAATCGATTAAGATCAAACGTATTAACACTACTGTTTCTTACTCTTCTTTTGAACACTTGGAATTTACTCTTCGTGGTAGTTCGAGTCAAGTCCGTCTTATTGTTGTGTACAGACCGCCGCCTACTTTGAAAAATAATTCATCAACTTCTAAGTTCTTCCAAGAATTTTCGTCGCTGCTTGAATCTCTTTCTATGTTCAATGGTAAACTGTTAATTGTTGGTGATTTTAATTTCCATGTTGATAACCCAAATGATGTCTATGCTGTTCGTTTTACTGATTTACTTGATTGTTTTAATTTATCTATCTTGAATAACTTGGCTGAACCTACTCACAAAAACAATCATGTTCTTGATCTCCTGATATCTAGGAATGATGACTTGCTTGTTAAGAATGTTTATATCCGTGATCCTGTGTTGTCTGATCATTTTGCTGTTCATTGTAAGTTAGCTGTCACCAGACCCTGTGCTTCTATACGTACTCTGGCCTATCGTAAAATTCGTTCTATTGATATGGATCATTTTAGCCGTGATTTATCTCAATCGTCATTAATACAATCTCCTGCTGCTGACTTAGATGATCTCTGCCTTCAATATGACTCTGTTCTGAAATCATTGCTTGATAAACATGCCCCGTTATGTACTAAAATTGTCACGCAACGCCTGAAAGCACCCTGGTATAATGACGTCATAAAAACAAATAAAATCAAGAAAAGAAAGCTTGAAAGGCGCTGGCGAAAATCTAAACTAGCCATTGATCGTGAATTGTATATTGAACAAAGTAACCTCGTGAAAAAGTTAATATTCGAAGCTAAAATGAATTTCTACTCAAATTTAATCTCTGATGCTGGTTCTGATTGTCACGCAATCTTCAAATCTATTGATCATCTGCTACATTTAACTCCTGAAAAAAAGCTACCATCTTCTTCTTCGTCGCAAGTTCTCGCTGATACTTTTGTCGATTATTTTAAAGATAAAATTATCAATATTCGTAATGGTTTTCCTACTTCTGAAAATTCTATGTCAACTCTTGTTGTCTCTGAATTGGACTCCAGTACAACTAGGTGTAGATTGGACTCTTTCTCTCCAGTGACTATTGATGAGCTAACTAAACTCTCCAGTAAACTGATGTCAAAGTCCTGTGAGCTTGATCCTCTTCCTGCTAGTCTCCTTCAAGATAAATCTGCTTCTCTTCTGTCTGTTATCTGTAGGATTGTCAACTCATCTCTCATAAATGGTTCTGTCCCTCCTTCTTTAAAAACTGGTATTGTCAAACCTCTTCTTAAGAAATCATCGTTGGATCATGAAAAACTCGTTAATTACCGTCCTGTATCAAATCTTAAGACTGTCTCTAAAATTATTGGAAAAGTTGTTGCTGATCAACTTTGTGCTTATTTGTCATCTAACAACATGCATGAACCTCTTCAGTCTGCTTATAAACAATTTCATAGCTGTGAAACTGCCCTGACTCGTGTCCATAATGACATCCTTAAAGAAATTGATAATCGTTCTGGTGTTGCTATGGTTCTTCTGGATCTATCTGCAGCTTTTGACACTGTTGATCACACTATTCTTCTTGATCGTATGTATTCAAAGTTTGGAATTTGTGGAACAGCTCTTAAATGGTTTAAGTCATATCTCTGTAATCGTTTGCAGTATGTTTCTGTTCATGGTTCGTTCTCTAAAATTGTTGATATAAATTGTGGTGTACCCCAAGGTTCGGTCCTTGGTCCGCTTCTCTACTTGTTGTACACGTCACCACTAGCTGATATTCTCCGTCGTCACAAAATGTCCTTCCATTTCTTCGCTGATGACACCCAATTATTTATGCCTTTCAGTTGCAATGATGATATTTCTACTGCCTTAACTATAAAAAGAATTGAAGCCTGTCTCTGTGAAATAAATGACTGGATGACTGAAAATAAACTTAAACTTAACAAAGAAAAAACTAAACTCCTTATCTTGTCCTCGAAGTATAATCCTCATCTGTCTACTCCTCTTCTACACTTTGGCGATCAGGTTATCAAACCATCCCGTAATGAAAGAAATATTGGCGTAATCTTTGATTCTGTGATGTCAATGGTTCCTCATGTTAATAATATCTGTAAGACGTCGTTCTATCATTTGCGTAACATTGCTCGTATTCGTAAATTTATCTCCGTCCATACTACTGAAAGACTTGTCCATGCTTTTGTGACATCCAGGCTTGATAATTGTAATTCTCTTCTATATGGTTTACCTAATGCTCAAATTGATAAATTACAATATGTTTTGAACTCTGCTGCTCGTCTTGTAACTCTCTCCAAGAAGTATAATCACATCACTCCTGTCCTTTGTTCTCTGCATTGGCTTCCTGTGAAACATCGCATCAATTTTAAGATTCTACTCCTCACTTTCAAAGCACTTCATGGTCTGGCTCCTGTCTACTTGTCTGATCTCATAACTGTGTATAAACCTAAAAGAACTCTCCGCTCATCCAAGGAACTGCTTCTTGTTACTTGTCCGTACAATCTTAAATCTTATGGTTATCGTTGTTTTTCTGTGTCTGCTCCTGTTCTATGGAATTCACTACCGTCTCCTCTTAGAAACACTTCATGTATAAAAACTTTTAAGAAAGACCTTAAGACTCATTTGTTTAAACTAGCTTTTGAATCATAATTTATATATATTTTACAGCGCTTAGAGCCGACTTGTATAGGCGCTATATAAATCATATTATATTATTATTATTAATACAAATAAGTATATTGTGCTTTTACGATTGTAGATTTTCAAAGACAAAAAAGTGAATTTAAATTGATGAATGTGCTCTCTATTTAAACATCTTGGACGATATGTTTACATGTGGTCGTACCATTGTATGCATTTCTGTGGATCTTCATAGGCACTCAAAAGACGCTAGTCTGACTCATTTGGAATTTGGTTTATTTGTTGAACCATTGCAATATCCAAAAAAGAGGGATTAAAAAACTCAAAACTGACTGATATTTATACCTAAGGGCGCTTTGTTTGTACGAAATAGAGTGCATTTAGTAAAAGCGTGAAACTTTACTAATACTAAATTGTACTATTTTGTACAAATTAGTAATTAGTAAATTTAGTGTGCACGTGCAATCAATGAACCGCGATTGTGCGAATAATCAAGTCGAGCGCAGTCGAGCGCGTTTTAGAAACGCTTGTGTACAAAAAGCAACGAAACCACTAGGTATGATTACTTTTGTGATACTGAATGCCGTGTACATTTATTGACGTTTACAGCCAGCCAGAGTATTTGTAAGGTGAGCGAGCTGTAATAGAGTAAGTAGCACTTATTCTTCTAGTGTGCCAAACCATTTCACTTGCGGTTATTTTAGCTTTAGGTGTGTCTTTTGTCTTGATTTTGCAGCAGCGCGAGAGAATAAAGGCTTTCAAACCATTTCACTTGCGTTTTGTGGTTATTTTAGCTTTAGATGTGTCTCTTGTCTTGATTTTGCAGGAATTGATAAAAACTTTCAAACCATTTCACTTGTGTATTGTGTTATTTTTTATTCGACGCACGTGCGCATTTGCTCTTCACGCTTCAACTAATTTTTAACAAAATAGTACTAAATTGTACTATTTAGCAATTAGAGTTTCACGCTTTTAGAGTGCTTTTAATAAAAGCGTGAAACTCTAATTGCTAAATAGTACAATTTAGTACTATTTTGTTAAAAATTAGTTGAAGCGTGAAGAGCAAATGCGCACGTGCGTCGAATAAAAAATAACACAATACACAAGTGAAATGGTTTGAAAGTTTTTATCAATTCCTGCAAAATCAAGACAAGAGACACATCTAAAGCTAAAATAACCACAAAACGCAAGTGAAATGGTTTGAAAGCTTTTATTCCTTCGCGCTGCTGCAAGATCAAGACACAAGACACACCTAAAGCTAAAATAACCACACAACGCAAGTGAAATGGTTTGAAAGCTTTTATTCCTTCGCGCTGCTGCAAAATCAAGACACAAGACACATCTAAAGCTAAAATAACCACAAAACGCAAGTGAAATGGTTTGAAAGCCTTTATTCTCTCGCGCTGCTGCAAAATCAAGACAAAAGACACACCTAAAGCTAAAATAACCGCAAGTGAAATGGTTTGGCACACTAGAAGAATAAGTGCTACTTACTCTATTACAGCTCGCTCACCTTACAAATACTCTGGCTGGCTGTAAACGTCAATAAATGTACACGGCATTCAGTATCACAAAAGTAATCATACCTAGTGGTTTCGTTGCTTTTTGTACACAAGCGTTTCTAAAACGCGCTCGACTGCGCTCGACTTGATTATTCGCACAATCGCGGTTCATTGATTGCACGTGCACACTAAATTTACTAATTACTAATTTGTACAAAATAGTACAATTTAGTATTAGTAAAGTTTCACGCTTTTACTAAATGCACTCTATTAAAAGCACTCTAATATTCACGGCTTGTAAAAAAAATGAAAAGACAGTTAAAATCCTAAAATTCCTAGTGGAAAATATACTTATATTGTATTGCGTAAATAAATGTCCAAAACACTGTATTAAATGTGTGTTGTGGTTTATTGTCTGCACCAAAACGCTAATGAAAGTTTGAAAACGTTAATGAACTTACGCAAACATATTCATGATTGTCAAATTCAATGCTAAATTTCTTAATGAAAGTTCCATCCCACCTCCGTTCGCCTTATTGTATGCCTGTTCGCTCTAATGACAATGCTTCTTCGCTCCAATGAATATTCCTTTGCGGTTAAGGAACAGCAAAAGGTGTAGTATTTTGATATTTGCCAGATAAACACACCCACGTTTAATTTTTAAAAAATTATTTTACTTTTATTTCATATAGCAATGACTGTTTACAATAAAGAAAATAATTTTTTTTGTAGAAAATCTAATATAGTTCATGCAGTAGTTCAAAGTTCTGTGTAAAGAACTGTCTGAATGTTCTGTTTACTTCTCTTGCAATGAATCGAATTTGTTAATAAAACCCTGGATTGATAACCTCTTTACAGCATCATCGGTATAACATTCGTTAGCAATTTTTTCATACACTTTACATGATCTAACCTTACGGCATATACGACTAGCTAACCGTCCAAAACTGTAAGCATCAGTTATAGCAGTTGCTATTGCTGTGCCATCTAACAATTCCGGGGCAATATGAGGATATCTTTGTTTATCTTCCGGATCCCTATCTGTGTTACGGGAACGTGGTTGCATTGAATGTGTGTGAATACTTTTTCCAAAATCTACAACAACTGGGCACCACACACCATTTCTTCGAAACATTAATACGTTACTGCCATGGATATCGCAATGGATAAACCCTTTCGAGTGCATATGAGCTATTGACATTGCTAACGAGTAAATAATTGTAGGCCAACAACTGTCATCTGTTATTAATCTTGTTAGCAAAGCCCCATTCAAAGTTAACACTTTGCCATTCTCTTCACAAAACTCCATGACCAGCAGTATATTTCCATTCTTTTCACAAATTCCATAGAAGTACGGGAAGCCTGGATGATCATCTAAGTTGGAAAGTAACTGCGCTTCTTTCTCAATCAAATAGCAGTACTTTTGTTGCTTTATTGTCTTGACTGCTACTAAATTAGTTCTGTACCTCATCAGTCGAACGATACCAAATCTTCCTTCTCCTAAAATAATATTCTCGTCACATTCTTGTAACAATGTGGGGTTCAATGAGTCTGTCGGACGTGGGCTGATCAGCGAAGATGTTGGCTTTGTGGGGTTTGGCTGAGTAGGATGAGGTTCATTCAAACGGAAGTTTCTCTTCAGCTTTGCCGATGATTGTCCAATTTCTGGTCTAGCTGCCAACAAAACCTTTCCTGCGTAAGTAGAACCCAATAAACGGCTATTGTTCGGATTGAGAACAAAACCTTTGTCGGGTTTGATTTTTTTATCTGTTTGATGTGTAGTACTATTTGCTGTGGATACCACGCTGTCTTCACTCTCTTGTACTGTATCCAGTGCGCTTTGATGTGTACTGATGTTTTCTGAAGATTTCTTTTGTACGACAGCTGTCTTCTCCTGTACACGTCGCAACGCCTGCTTTTTCCTTAAATTTTTTCGGCGCAGTGACCGTTTCTCCTTTGAACGCGTGTATTTCTTGACTGGTTTCATGATAACACTAGTAAATCATCTGAGAACGCATAGGGTAATTGGGCATTATTTCAATCCGGAATTGTGTACCACCCTCTAACAACCGATGACGTCAAACGTCGAGAAAAGGCGGGAAATGCAGTTGTTTCAGACCAACGTACCGGTAATATCTTATTCGTGCTTCTAAATATATTTCTCTGTACTAAAATTATCTTTCGTCAAAATGATTGGCCTTGAGGATGAAACAACTGTTGAAGAACTACGGAGAGAGGTGGAATTGCTAAAAAGAGAGATGAAAGCCCTCAAAGAATCGAGAATAGAAGATCAACGATCGCGAAGGCAAACAACAAGCAAGAAGCAAAACATCGACCATGACTGCTCTGTAAGTAAATTAAATTGTTGCAATACTTAGTGGAAGGACTAATTTATTGGTTATCTTGTATGCAGTCTATATTTCTGCGATTGATACATATGCTAAGGAGGAAAGTGAGTTTATTTTAGATTACAATTAAAATGTGCTTACTTGGGTAAATTTCGCGCGCTTTTTAAGATCTATAATTTATGCAGTGCATTAATCAGTAGCCGTTTCAATTGCGCATACATTATGAACATACTAAAGTCAATAGTAATCAATGTTTGACATCAATTCGGGCCTATAAAATCTCGAAAGGCTATAGAAATCATTACAATCAAACAGTACAGTAAAAACCATAGTTCTTATGACTGGCGTACAAATATAATCATGTCAACCTAGAGAATAGAGTATTTATACTTGGGTTTCCTGTGGTCAATTACCTACGGACGACTGTTACACGGTCTTTCATCACTTCAACAAGATTAATGTCATAATTTCTATATCACGTTAATTTTCTTTTGTCTTCGAGAAAATCAGTTTGATATCAAATTTTTGACATCAAAAAGACTGCAAAGTTTAAGATCACACTGATTGTTGTTACTAACTTAACGAAAATATGATTTTTTATGTCGAATATTTGGAATGAAATGAGGTTTTAGTCTCGTCGGATATGCGATGAAAGGAAATTAAAATATATTTCTTTGCCAAGACGCTTACCAAAAACATAATAATAATTTTTGCATCTTTGCAAAGTCACTATCATGGATGTGACATATATTTGACAGTACGAACGCTTTTCTTGAAAATAAAATATTGCATATCACGCTAGAGTGTATACCATCTCGTACATTTTTCAGCGTAAAACTAAGCGAGTTTTGTCCCAAAACAAAAAAAGGTGTTTATTCCTATATTATGTCATTCAATTATTTGTTGTTTTTTTTATTTTTTAGAAAGCAGTACACAAAGTGTACCGTCAGCTCTTAAAGAATGCTGACTTTAGTGAATGGAGCTTTCAAGAAGGGTATAGTACCGTTTTCAACAAATCATATGAAATAAGTTAGTTCGTCTCATTCGACAGGCCATCCGTCTTTGAGTGGAAAGCTAGTCGGTGCAGTTTAGCCGTCTTTGAATGGCAGAACAGCATTGAGACATTTTAATTGAAGAGCATGTGTATGTAGGCATCAATAGATTGCATAGTTTGTCTCACTCGACAGGCCATCCGTCATTGAGCGGAAAGCTAGTCGGTGCAGTTCAGCCGTCTTTGAATGGCAGAACAGCATCGACGATTCCGGTAAGTCATCTGTGCATTTTCATTCTTTACGTTGCCTGCATGTTTTGTGCTGAATTCTGTTCTCTTGTCTTTCCGTGTACTTTTCCCCCTAGATTTTTCTCTGATAGCAACAGGGACACCTCGCGAAAACTTAGAAGAGAAGTGAGAGGTCTGTACGGAGATGGTACTTGGAAGAAATCCGCTTTAAAAGGTTAATTTAATGTTTATATTTGTATCGAGTTGCACAATTCTGTTCAAGGTACTTGAAAATATGCAGTGCAAACAAGACGCTATGAATTAAAAAGCACATCTCCTTGCCCTCAGATAAGAAATCCCTATTTTTAACTCCGCGCGAACCTAAATTACTTTTATCATTATGATCTAAAAAATCAAAACTTTTGAAAGTGTTTATATCTGCCGAAACATTGTCCATTTCAAACTCCAATAGAATCCTATTCAACTGCAATGCACTGAGGGTCAATGCCAATTTAATTTACAGTATAATGCATTGGATCCAGCGAATTTTTAACAATTATCGATATATATGTGTTTCAATTGTAAATCTTACAGTTGCTGTTCATAATATGTTCAGATTCTATTCACCGGTACTGGAAATCCCTGAGGGACGATCAAACAAGACGGAAAAACCAGAAGTTTATGGAGCATAGGAATAACCTACGACAACAACAACGAAAAAAAACGGGTAAATGAGTGCCATCAGATGTTTTCCCTTCGTCTTGCCTGAAAACACCGCTGATATTTATTAATACATAGTTCTATACTTCCTTTGACAGAAACTTGAAAGACGAAGAAAAGCTCTTGCTTCCGTTGAGCTGTCTACCGGCGACAGGGAAAAAGCAAAAGAGATAATAGAGGGGCCATTCGCACTTGAGTGCATGTCAAGCGAGGAGAGCTGTGACGATGAGGAAGTGGAAGCTGGCCCAGGTCCCAAGCCTCGAAAGATTCGTAGGCTGTCCTGGGAAAGATCGCGATTGCATAACATCAAAAAAGCGATTGATGATCATATCAAAAAGAATCTAACAGCGGCGCAAAAAACGGCTTAGTTCCAGGACCATCATTGCAACTGAGAAATCGAATCGCACAAAGCCTAAGGAAATACCTTCTTGGGCAGCCAGAGAAGGCAATGAATGAAGGCAGATTTGTCTTCTCCTTTACGATTGTATAAGAGCGATATCACATAAGCAATGTTTTACATGCAAATGAGCTGCCCAGTGAAATAGCATGATAATGAAGTGAACCAGATGAGTTTTGTAAGCTAAAACGTTACAACGATTGCCTTGTATTGGAAATATTATTTTTGACAAACTAAAGATCGATAGGACTTGAACTGTTTTCTAATACTGTGAAAATTGTATGATTCACGCATATCTCATTTTTAAACAGCAGTGAATATCGGACTGTTTTCCCACCTATACTATGCATGGTGCAATTTTTATTATTCACGACATCCAAAAAATATTGCTGTGCTTCAAGGACTTAATCAAAATTGAATATAGCAGTGTAAAGCCGTTTTTTGTTCATTATCATTTTTGTTAGAAAAGTTCAACACGTCTCTCGGCCATAAAAGCCACAAGCTCAGTAGTGCAAACAGCATGTGCACACTTCATTAGCATGCTATTTCACAGGGCAGCTCATTTGCATGTAAACATTGCTTATGTGATATCGCTCTATTGTATTGTTTCTATTGTATTAGAGTACATGTACAAGCCCTAAAAGCTTGCAAATTTTTTCACTATTTAGTACAAATGGTACAAATTAAAATATAGAAAACAAAATAATTACGAAGTGAAAAAACATTCGACAGCCGGACGCGATCTTCAAATTACTAGATGTCCACAGTCAAATAATTAAATGGTTTAGTCAAATAATTGGCATAACTATACATTACTGTTTATGATCCACGCTTTTGATGTTTATACTTTAAGTATGTCAGAGTATGTTGTCATAATTAAGAAGACATACACTATATAAGAGAAGCTAAACTCAGCCCATTCATCAGCATTGAATTGTCCGTTTTTCTCCTCGCATACTTTGCTTTTGTGATTCCTTTTTTTTTTTGTTCATTTTTTCTTTAATGCAATTTGTACTTATATCGCGTATTTGTTTATTATTTCTTTCGTTTTCAATTTTGATTTCTATAATTTGTAAGCTTGATTTGTTGTTATCGCTAAATCTAAAGTAGTTATTGCATTATTGATTGACTATTAATTTATACAATTGTAATATTTATATATAAAATGAAATGTAATAAAAAATATATTTTTTAAATCCCCTCGTGGATAAATGTCTAAATACGGATTGCAGCAGTTGCGTGAGGATATGAATGAAGTGAATAGTAAAGTGAATAGTGAATTGAAGTATATAAACCACACAATCATGAAAAGTAGCGGCTTGATAAAAAATCAATACGGCTCTTATTGATGCGTATATAAGCCTTTCTTATTATGAGTATAAGTCTCTTATTCATGAGTATAAGCTACCAAAACACGAGTATACGTTACTCGTATACTTGAGTTTCAGATGACTTAAACTCAACGGAAACAGAGTGCGGTTTTTAGTGCGTTTCCGTAGTTTACGGTAAAACGGAAACATGACATTACGACACGTTTACGTCAACTTATACAAATGAATAAGCAACGGAAACGTTAACTTATCCTTACGATTCCATCAGCTTTCCGTTGACTGAAATTGAGGATTTCGCATGCACACTCTAATGGGAGGAGCTAAGAGGTTTACTTTGGAATTCAATGCATTATCTAAACTTGTGCGTGATGTTAGCCATGCTGAACTCTTATATCGACATTTTTATATATCTAATTGATCGTTCTTTTTCTTGTTTTCATACGATACGAAATGGTAATTACAAAACTGATTGCTTAGTTCGTCTATAAAAATAATCATTTTCTCTCTCATAACAGTACCGTGAATGTCAGTGAACAGTAAGTGAAGGGTTTGAGAAGTGTTTTGCAATTGCGTTCCAGATCATCAATTATCAATCGAATTGTTATTTCCAAGAAATCATATCAGCTGAGCTCAAGATGTGTTTCCTTGCGATCATAAAACAGGAAAAACAAGAAAAGCAGGAAACAGCACAGTGACGTGGGCCAGTTGTCAGTTTTGATTGGCTAAGACTATTTAACGTCATAGTTCGATACAACGATTCTATTGGCTGAATAATGACCTGGGTGTAACCTAAAGGGCAAGGCACAGCCCCAAACCAACCAGACTCAGCTGATCTACCAACCGATCAAGACGTCGAAAAAATTACGGAAAACTTTAAACAAGTTTTATAAAGAAATTAAACGCTATCTGAAGGTAAGGACTTGTGCGTCATGCGATACTTACATGTTAAGTGTTTTAATCTTAGTACTTTCTAACTTTAATTTTTGTATTCTGTACTGTATTTTTTGTCTGTAAGTTTGATTTAAACAGAGCCCTATTCAAACCAGCTTCGCTGAATTGGGCCCCTCTGTATAAATATTGTTGATAAATAAATAAATTTAGAGATTTCTGTAAGGTTTTCTAGTTTTATAGCGCTAGAATTCGTTTTCCGTTTGTTAGTTGTTTTACGTCATTTTGTTTCACTTTCGTTTCGTAGGATAGAATCATATTTTCCTCTTGTACCAAAAAGAAAATGTTCAGCTTTCAATAAACTAATTAACCATGTCTGTACATTAAGAAGATATAGTGTATTAAGAACCAAGTTTGTTTGTAGCAATTGAAAGATTCCAAGGGTTGTCTGAGATATAGCTGACTGACTTGGTTTTGATTTGAAATCAGTAAAGAAATGAATCATTCGTGCAGTGATGTCATGAGCAAATGGAGTAAATCTAGTCTACAAGTTTTATCTTTAACAGTTTCTTTTCTAAATGGTTGATGCATTTTTGTTGGTTTGATACAGAAGACAAGTGCCAAGTAAGTTCTGCACTGCTTGGTAAGCGACGGATTAAGCAAAGCGGAAAGCAAGAATCTACCACTCCTACAGACTGATAGTGAGTACTCGATGTATTTGATCAATCCTGACTTTAATATCTTAAGATCAGTAATTTTCAAAAAAAGTTTCTTAACCAAAAAACTTTGGGAAAAATTTCAAAAATTCCACAAATGCCACAAATTCCATCGAGAAAAAATGCGATTTCTTTTGTTATAAATTCATGCTAGCCTCGCATTCAAGATAATGTTGAGAAGGATCCATTGAAAAGAGGCTGGAATATCCACAATTAATATTCTTGATGGCTTACTATTGCACTCAATAAGGAAATCGAAGACCCGTTGTGTTCATCAGAGGAGATAGAGAGAGGAATTTGTCTGAAAACGATTCCTTTTGAAGTTTTTATCGTCATATTTCCGCAAGATTAAAGTCACATAGGTAGCTCATATATAGCTCACACCACACAATGATCGTAATTTACCTATTACACATGTTCTTATAGCTCTCATATATAGGTCGATAGAATATCCACAATACACAAACGATCGATGAATTCGAATGTCAATCGGCTATATAAAATGGATGCTAATAAGATATCTTTTGTTAAATGGCACCAACGCTCCCCCGAGAGGCCGCGATGACGTAACGTGCAATCGAAGAAAATGAAGACATGAAATTTGCACGTGACATATTACAATATTCTTAATAATAACGAAAAGAAAACATAGATGATATTAAAACAAGTGAAAAATAAATCTTTTACAAGATCAAGATGGAATTAGATTATGGTAAATTTTTGAAATTATTATGTGATGATTACAAATTATTTAGGCAAAAATAGATTATCAATAGTGATAAAATATCCCTCATTATCAGGCTTTTAAATAAACTTTGCTTGAACTATGCTAAAAACTTTTCTTCCGTAACTTTCTGATATGTGCTGGTATTTGAATCCCACCGAAATGATAAAAGGATTTTGTTGAATATTTGATCTTGAATGATTAGTAAAGGAGGCGAGTGCAATTAAAGAACTTTCAAAACATTACGAGTGTCTATTAATTCCAAATTGTACGAGAAGATCGTGCGATTTTTGTTTATAGTTCCACTCAACAAAATTTCAGTAAAAATTGCTAAGCGACGCCGTTCATCTTTATCTATTTGGCGGCCGATTTTCAGCCCATCGCGCAACTGAAATGCATAAAAAAGATTAGTTCTTACGGCTTTAAAATTTTATTTTTGTTTTTTAAGTACAAAATGATAGAAAATAATTGTTTTGACATTATTTTGGCCGTGTTGCCATAGCGACTTAATTCGGTACTCCAACGGAGTACAATTAACGCTATAATTGTACTCCTCTAGACCAATCAGAGTCGAGTAATTTTGTTGAGTGTACTATAAATGTAAAAATTGTTAGAAGCAGCTGCTCTTGTATTATTAGAGTGAGTATCGTATAAATCATTTTCACCGCCAAAGCAGCCATTCACCTCATACACGGAGTTAAGTTTTGGGAACACGAGTTTTGCCGAGGCTGTGATTAAGCTACCGTACTGAACTGTTATAATGGAGAACGAAACGTCACCGAAGGGGAGGTGGGTGGGGTCAAAAATCCGTCTAGCACTGACTGGTACAGCGAACCTGAGTAAATGAGGTCGAAACCTTGGATTTTCTCGCTTAAAATAGGCAACTGCCGACCCGGGGGCATTCATAATGCTTCTCACCTAGGAATCACACCCAGACAGTCATGATAACATTCCGCGCGTACTCGTTTCATTGCTGCTATAGGGCTGAAAATACTTAATGTAAGTAAATAGATTGCATATATTTGTTGGAGCAATATTGTTATTCACATCGTGCATAAGGTTTGTTCAATATAGGACAAGCTGGATGGCAAAATGTTAAGTCTTCGTGAACAAAGGAATAAGTGTTTAGCATTTTGGCTAACGGCACTCGTGTGGAACATCTTAAGTTACACAGTTCAGGATTATATACTGTTTATATACAGTCAATTCAAAAAATGTTGTCGTCGACCAACTCAAGCCTACGCGACTGGACCGAAAGCAACTCTGGGTAGCAATCATTGAAGCCGAGTTGACTCCATAATTTTACGGACTAGTTATGCCTGGTTTACAGCACGAACCTTCGTAGGCAAGCGGGAAGTGTTGAAGGATACGTTTTTTTAATGCCTTCATATTTTCGGAATTGTGAACTGAATCATAATTACTTTGTTTTTCTTTCCCTAAACCTGAAGACATGCATTTGATGGATTGTTTCTCGCCATTATTATCTTATTACTAGCGGGAACGATTAATTCAGAACGAATATTTGACCGCTTCAGTGATTTTTACCCATATTCCTTTCGGTCTAGTCGCGTAGGCTTGAGCCGGTCGACGACAACGTTTTTTGAATTGACTGTATTATATAAAGCTCTCACTGTATGTCAGGATATAAACAGGGGTGCATCCAGGGAGGGGCAAAGGGGGCCTGTAGTGCCCCCCCTGAAGCCATATAAATAATTTTATTTGCTCAAAAAAAGGCATGTTTTTACAGTGTGGTTAAGTATTTGCAGCGTTTCTCAATCACATAATAAAGTTTTGATTGACGCCAATCAAAGTGTTTCCCAGCATTGGGGGGGAGGGGGGGATGTGTCCTCTACATGAATTAATAATAATAATAATAATAATAATAATAATAATAATAAATTTATCCAAGAGACCTACTCGCAAAAGCGATTTTCAGTAGGGTCCTTATTAAGTTTAAGATAGCTTCTAGTCAGCTTGTTTTGCTGTGCAGCTGTGCAGTGATGTGTAAAACAGGTCAAAGAACAGGTATTTTTTATTCTAATGTTTTATTCTTTATCTTATAAACTGAAGTCTCAAGTCCAATTTCTGTTCTGCTTTAGAATGTTCACTGAAGAAAACAAGTAAACAAAAGAAGATCCAATGTATCCATGTTGAACACTTCAATGCTCCACTGAATAGACATGGACGAAGAAGAAAGGTAAGATATTGTATGGTTTAGCTACTATATCTACTTTGTGGAAAACATTTTAAAATGATATTGGCCAATCAAGGGCACTAGGACACCGAACGTGGTTGGATATTTAATTTTTTTTCCTTTCGATTATTTGAATTAAACGTATAGTACTGTTCCGTCGGCGTTATAATGCAGACGTTTTCTTCCAAAGGTCAAATGGTTTGAATAGCCGATGAGCGTTACTTCTTAACGGCCGTTGTACTTGACTCTGTTTGTACTTGACTCTGTTTGTACTTGACTCTGTTTGTACTATACCAACAACAACAACGCGACCGCGCGATGCTCCTTACATCAGTAATATTCAACCGTCCAGTTAATACGGTTAATCAAATTCACCTTAATGCGGTTGCATTGTTGCGAACGCACCCCCTGCACCCCCCCTAGCTACGGGCCTGGCAATATAAAATCTATAAAAATCTAAATAAAATCTGTACTAAAACCTTAAAGTATAAATATAAGAAAAGAGAAAATTAAGTATAGTATATACATATATACACAGAAACAAGAAAACCCCGCGTCCACAAAACATATATATCCATTGTATATACGAGGCTCGAAAAAGAAAAAAAACAAAAAACAAAAAAACCAGAAACATTAGTGCCCTTGGTCCTAGTGCCCTTGGTCCAATAATATAATTGCTTGCTAAGAAATGTGAGCGCTTTTCCTCTTGTGGTTAACTTACCATATATAATGATCATATATGAGATAAAAATACCGTAGATGTAATATTACCAGACTATGATCAATACTAATTAAGTGGGTGTATCTTAAACAGGAACTACTGTTGCCTGGCCTTACTTCTGTTAAGAGTAGGGAATCCATGTCTGCGTCGTTACTTAAAAAATCAGTGGAATGCTGCAGTAAAATACACACCTTGGACTGACTGTGCTCAGAATGGAGCTGACCTGCTGCGGATGTTTAAGCCTCTCCCATATGAAAAGGATGCAGTGAAATCTGGTGATACATCACAATGGGACATGTCTCTTTTGGTCAAAGCTCTACTTCATTCACGGCCACCATTTGTTGTAGCAGCTGATCCGGTAGCGGCAGCCCTTGAAACCTTGAGGAAAATGCGAAACAATTTGTGTCACTCTCCAATTCCAAGGGTTGAAGCTACTGATTTCCAAACATCATGGAGGGATGGATGTAATGCACTGAGCTTATTTGGTGCTACTGCTGGGGACTTTGATAAAGTGGAACAAGGTGAGATTGATATTTCAGATTGATCACATCCATCATGTATATCATTCAGCACTATTTACATTCATGTAGTCATGGAATAGAGTAGGAATAGAATCGAGATGGATTAGAACAGAATGAAATAGAATGTCAGAGAACAGGATATAATAAGAATACAATGGAATAGAGTAGGAATAGAATGGATTACTACAAGAGGGAACAGAATTGAGACAAAGAAGGAAAGTCTGTTTAGGGGGGGAGGGGTGCTTTTTCAGATAACATTTGCATTTCAAAATATAATTTTAGCATTGTAATCTGCAAGTGCAAAGAGTGAAGGAAGGTTATTATGTTATTATGTCAAATTTAAAAGACAAAGGCAAATGGAATAAATATAAAGGAACAGGATTGAATGGGAGAGAACAAATAGAATAAGTATGAGAACAGAATAGAATACAAAGGTATTGAATGGGACAGAACAGAATAGAATAAGTATGAGAACAGAATAGAATAGAAAGGAATTGAATGGGACAGAATAGAATAAGTATGAGAACAGAATAGAATAGAGAGGAATTGAATGGGACAGAACAGAATAAGTATGAGAACAGAATAGAATAGAAAGGAATTGAATGGGACAGAATAGAATAGAATAAGTATGAGAACAGAATAGAATAGAGAGGAATTGAATGGGACAGAACAGAATAGAATAAGTATGAGAACAGAATAGAATAGAAAGGAATTGAATGGAACATAATAGAATAGAATAAGTATGAGAACAGAATAGAATACAAAGGTATTGAATGGGACAGAACAGAATAGAATAAGTATGAGAACAGAATAGAATAGAAAGGAATTGAATGGGACAGAATAGAATATAATAAGTATGAGAACAGAATTGAATAGAGAGGAATTGAATGAGACAGAACAGAATAGAATAAGTATGAGAACAGAATAGAATAGAAAGGAATTGAATGGAACATAATAGAATAGAATAAGTATGAGAACAGAATAGAATACAAAGGTATTGAATGGGACAGAACAGAATAGAATAAGTATGAGAACAGAATAGAATAGAAAGGAATTGAATGGGACAGAATAGAATAGAATAAGTATGAGAACAGAATTGAATAGAGAGGAATTGAATGGGACAGAACAGAATAGAATAAGTATGAGAACAGAATAGAATAGAAAGGAATTGAATGGAACAGAATAGAATAGAATAAGTATGAGAACAGAATATAATAGAAAGGAATTGAATGGAACAGAATAGAATAGAATAAGTATGTGAACAGAATAGAATAGAAAGGAATTGAATGGAACAGAATAGAATAGAATAAGTATGAGAACATAATAACGAATAGCTATGGAGCAGCAGTAAGGGGGACTCGCGGTCAATGTCAAAGATTTACGGGTTTTACAGGCGGTCTAAGGAACGGGTCGGCAGCGGGAATAAGCCGCGCGACAAGTCCTTACTGCTGCTAGTTGTCGAACCGCAAACGGAGGTTAAAATATCCTTTACATATAGATGGACACCATCACAAGCATTCGAAATAAAACTGTGCGCCGACTGCGAACTCAGGTGTTGGATCGCCTGGATGCTGACTTTGCCTTCACAACATTTATGGAGGGAGATACGGACGAGACGATGACAGAAGAAAGGGCTGAAAGAATAATTAACTTAATACCCGAAGGTAACTACCGGTTGGAGCTAACGTTCATAAAGTATTTAGACGGCGAGTGGATGATAGAAAAGGGGCGCAATCCTATCAGGGCGTCTGGTAAGAAGGACCTGTTTGTCTTAAACGAAAACACACGCCCGGGAGCATTGGTAGGAATAGACATGCTGTTCTACGAGGTTGCTTACCCTGTTACCGTAGTCATTTACGGTGCGTACAAGATAAAGACGCCAGACGTTAAGAAGTTGAAACCGATGCGACATCCCGGTAATTGCGTAGGGAAGTTAGTAAGAGAGTTCTTTGAAGACTCCTCTCGGGGCGGTAAACTGACTTTAAAGAGAAGAGAAGCCATCAGGAAATGGGAAAAAAATACTAATAGGACCGGAGGGTCGATAGACAACATCAAGAAGTTAGAAACGGCGCTGGAGAGGCGAATCCATGTGAAAGATATCACCGACGGCTTTATTTACTCCGGAACACACAAATATGGGGGCCGTGGTGCGCCTATAGTCATCTACCAGCACAATGGGCACGCCTGGCGCGAACTGCGATTCCCAAGAAAGAAGGAAACGAAGGTCTATAAGAATTCTCCATTGGCAGAGTTAATCCATGAGAATTCCATTTGGTTGATGGATTCAGAAGGAAGTCAGTTTATGACGCAAGACGGCACTTTGTATCGACCCGAAATTGAACAACAGCGCATTCAAAGCGCCTGTGAGACCTTAGGGGAAGACTTCTCTGACGAGGTCCTTAGCAGTCGCAGCTTGGACTTCTTAGCCGCAAAGAAAAGAAATGGATGGAAACCTGCCCCAAAAGAGTTCGGAGACATAGCCAAAGCCTGTGTAGAACACGGTCACGGTGGTCTGTGGAACATGGAGTACGACAAAGATGAGTATGTGTCGCTGGATATGAAACACTGTTACCCTGCAAGTTTTAAAGGTCTAGGGGATTGTAAGGAATATTACGACCGTTACGGACATCCAGACTCCCAATTCTTCCGCGTTTCGTTAGACGGTCACTACGACGCCCCAGCAACTGGATTCGTACGATTAACGTCTTGGAAGTTGGCTAAAGACTTACATCCCATAATTTACGCGTGGTACGGGAAGCATCTACAAGAGAAAGAATGGATACCCGTACCTCTATTGAAGTTCTTTGAAGAGCGCAAGCTTTTAAAATACACGGCGCATGAAGCCATACTTTGTCATGGCGCCTTTACGCAATGGCTCCCAGAACACAACCCCACAGCACGCGTTGTCATAGGAAAATTCACGCAGGGCGCTAAGGAGGGCGAGAAACACATGCAGCGACGCCTGATAACAGACGAAGGAGAGTTAAGCTTCCTTATTAAGCGCGCCCACGAACAAGGAACAATGGTGTCTGTGGAGAAATGGGACTACTTCATAGAAGGTCAGAAAGAACAGAAATGGAATGCACTTTGTTACTACCAAGACCACAGGCCGCAATATTACCACCTGCGTGCGAGTATGTTAGCATATGCGCATATTAACCTACTTGCGATGCTCCTACGGTTTGACAAAGAGGACGTTCCGCGCGTAGCCACGGATTCCTTGTACGTAAAGCCTGAAGTGTTAGAGAAGATGAAAGAATTCTACACCGAAGATGAGTTGGCGGAAAGTGGTCAATGGCGCGTTAAAGATGAGGAGATAAAAGCATGGAGAGAACGTGTAGAATGTCACGGAGAACATCTTTGCGGTAGCGTGGAACCAACCGGGGAGCCACTGCCTTCGGTTGCCGACCCCATTTCCTACCAACGCTTCTCTTACCTCTACGGTACAGGAGGCAGCGGTAAGACTACGCGTGTGTTAGAACTCTTTCCTAAGATAAAGGTGCTAACGCCAACGCATCGTTTGGAAAGAGAAATCTGCGAAATGGGTTACGACGCGCAGACCTACCACAGCTTCTTCCGTTGGAATGGCCAAAAGTGGGTACCAGAAGCCATCCACGACATACCTCCGGTGATACTTTGGGATGAGATTTGCACCGTTCCTTTAGAAATCCTCAAAGAATTCGTAGAATTCCTCCGTGGAAAGTGTCAAGTAATATTCGCCGGAGATCCCTGCCAGCCTCCTCCAATAGCCGGAGAGATGCCCCACGAATGGCTAAAGGGGTTCGTAGACTACTCTGAAGAAATTAACGCCGACTACCGCAGCAAGGATCAAGTAAGGAACCTGAAAGCGGAATTAAGGGGCCTTAGTGACGCCGACCAATGCAAAACACTGCGCAAACGCGTACGAGCGAAGAAATACGAGGACTTCCTTTACGCATGGCATCCAAAGGATCTGGTGCTGAGCAGCAAACGCGCAGCACAGTCTCGCATACAAAAGGATTTGCTAAATATACACCGAGAGCGCTTCCCTACGCATCCCGTACCTGTTTGTTATAAACCCCACGACACCCGCATGCAAAAAAGAGACGTCTGGGTACCTGGTACCGACATCCAACTGCAGAACGCGGTAACGCATGACAAAGCCTGGGTACCCATAGAAAAGGTGGAAAAAATAACCTCCCATCCAGATTGGCGCTTGGGTTATTGCATGACAGTCCATAGTGCGCAGGGGCTTACCATAAAAGAAACGCTGTGGATCATAGACCAGCGGCTGTGTTGGAGCAACCTTATCTACACTGCCGTAAGCCGCGTAGAATATGCCAAGCAGTTAAAAAGAGCCTGGGGTCCGCAATTGCGCTACGATAAGACGCCAGAGGACGTAGCCAAAGAGAACATTGCTAAGAAACTCCTTCGCTACAAACGGCACGACGAAGAAAAGAGTACGGATCCCCGCTATGCGGGGGTCAAATTCGACCTATGCGTGGACGACGTCTATAAGAAAGGCGCCCGCTGCGCAAAGTGTAACATACCTCTACTATGGAGGTTTGACCCGAATGATGATCAGCAGTTCTCCGTGGATCGCATAAATAATAAACGCGGGCATTGCAGAGGCAACGTAAGACTGACATGCCTAGAGTGTAATCGGGCGCGTGGAGCTGCACTACTCTGAGTCTTTGGGGACTATGAGCAGCTCTTCCTTGACAAATCCACGACTTGGGCCATTTAGGTAATACAACACGGGTTGCCCTTCCTTGGTGACGGACTTCGAAATCTCATACGTTTCCAAAGACCAGTTAGGATCCGTGGCTCTCTTACTGCCACCTTCGAGTTCCCCCGGCTGATAGAGGTATCTGACCACTATGTCGCGGGGTAGCTTTTTTTCCTTCAGTCCGACCGCCCTCGAACTTCTGACGTAGGACTTGTGTTCCATGTGTTTCTTTTTTATGGCATCCCTGGGTTTCATTCCCGTAGCCCTGGCCGCCTCGTTGTTCAAAGCCGCGACGACCTGGGGGAGCCTCTGAGTCCATTCCCTGTTGCGTTTGGAGGGATCTTCCAGCTCTTTCCAATACTGGTACCCAAAGAGACGCTCGGCCAGGGTCTTATTGAATCTTTCGACGATGCTCTGACCCCTGTGGTACTCTGCCTCGGCTCTCCTAATTTTAGTGCTGTGGTCTTTCAGGGTCTTAGTAACCACGCCCATAAACTCTGTCCCCGCATCCACTTGCAGCAGCTTGGGCCATTTCAAGACGCGCTTATAAATCCTACCTAGGGCTTCTGCGACTTCCCCAGAATCCTTGCTGGTTATGGGTTCGGCGTCCTTGTATCTGCTTGCGATATCAACTACGGTCAAAGCGTACCTATAGGTCTTTTTTCTCACCTTATCGTGCGGTAAGAAAAGCAAATCCGCCTGATGAACTTCATTAGGGGTATTTACGGTAAAGCTGGGCCTGGGAATGTACTTCGGCACGGGAAGATAAACCTGCCAGAGGGTTTGTTTTCTTAGCCAGTTCTTAGCCGTTTCGTCTGATACCCTGGCCGCGGTCGCGAGTTTCTTGATGGCCGACGCTCCTTTCCAATAGCCTTCAGGCCCATAGTAAATCCTCTTGAGTTTGTCCTCTACGCGGCCCATTATATGAATAGAATCGCGCTTCGCTTGATTCAAGCGAAGGATAGGACAAGATTGATCTTGCGTCCGTTAAAATCCACCGTCTCTCCGTCCACTTTGATGGTGATGTTTATGCTTTCTACCAAATTAGACAAGTCATAGCTTAAAGAAATGGGAGTGTATTCTTCTGAGTCAAATGGATTACCTTTGGGCAGAAACTTGGACATAAGAGAAGACTTTTCTCCATTGTTGTAACTATGAACCAAGTCGCAATAGACTTCGTAAGAGGATGCGACTTTCCATTTCACAGGTATGGCTGTGTTGGTAATTTCCTTGCCTGAGACACCTAGTAAAGATCCTAATGCATCAGTTTTTCCTAGGGTTACCGAGAAATTGTTAGGAAGATTATGTTTGAAGGTCATTTCGTGCGGCAATCCCGTGGTGAGAGTATAACCGTGTTTTGCTAATTCCTTAGCAAGGGTGATTGGTGTGTAATGTCCATCGGGCAGCAATACGCCTTGATAATTGCCGCCGCCTTTATGCACGGTGACCATACCATTGACTAGATTATACCAAGAATTGTACAAAGAGCAACTAACCAGCCGAACCTTATGGGCTTTGATGGGGGGATTCAGATAAGTCGTAAAGTTATTTTTATCGCTTTCCAAAAAGACGATCATATATTTCAGGAAACACAGTTTCCTTCGTTAGAGCAGATACGCCAAAGCTACGCCTCCTGCCAGCCCTGCGACTCCCACGAATACCAACTCACTATCTTTTTGTTTCTTAGAAGGCTGGTAGTAATTCTTAAACTGAGGCTTTCTTAACCCCGTCAATGCCGCGGGGTGTGCTTGCGCATAAAGTTTAAAGGCGTAGTCTGTATTTTCAAAGTTCTTATCCGCCTGCATTTTGTCTTGGTAATTCTTGTCCAACCAATCCCTGTAAGCTTGTCTTTTTTCATTCCAAGCTGCCACGTCCCGCTGATATTTCTCCAGCGCTAAGTCGTGTCTCTTCCTTTCGGCGGCTAAATCTCCGCTTTTGTCGCCTCTGACTAATCTATCCAAATACTGACCACCATAATTAGCTCCAGTGAATGCTAAAGCTGCAATAACTCCACCTGCGACCACGCTAGCCATTTATACATTAGGAATGTACTTTTCCTTCTGTAGGTAATTCTTTGCCATGATAGCCCCGCCTACGGCAGCGGTCATTTTAGCAAAATTAGCGAAGCTCTTGCTTGGGTCTTCAGTAAAGTCTTCTTTGAGCACTTTCTTACCTACCCAACCAATACCCGCAACGATGGAAGTAATGATAGCTGCTTCTTCAACAGTTTTCAATAACGCGGTTGACATTATATTACAGAGCGAGAAGGTTATTACTCCATTTCAGGGATCTTACTTTTTCTAACGGGCGGCTCCGTAGGCGTGTAATGCGCTGGCTCCAACTTTACTTTTGGCTTTGCTGCCCGCCATTGTAAGTAAAGGCTTCCTGCTGCTATAGCGACTCCTAACGCGCCGATGACGTATCCCGGATTAATAAAGGATTCCTCTTCTTTTTCCTCCACCTTTTCTTCTTTTTTGGCTTTGTTCTTTTTATTCATCTCCGCGAGCTTCTTTCCGGCAGCGACTCTGCCTGGAGATTTAGCCTTGGTAATCTTGGTATCTTCTACGGGTGGTTGTTCTTCGGTGCCACTCATCTTATATTAAGGGACTTGAAGGACTTGACAAGTAACTTGATGACGACTTGACAATGACTTGGCAATGACTTGACAACGACTTGACTAAGTACTTGAGGTGACTTGACAACGACTTGACTAAGTACATGAGGTGACTTGACAACGACTTGACTAAGTACATGAGGTGACTTGACAACGACTTGACTAAGTACTTGAGGCGACTTGATCAGGTACCTCAGCAAGTGCCGCCTGGAAGACCTTTTCGACTTCTCTGTCCTTCTTGAAGTCCTTCCAAGATGTTCCGAAGGAACCTAGTACCTCCTTCAAGTCAACGTGCTGAGCCACGTGCAAAGCCGCAGAGGCGACTGCCATTAACTTACCGCACTTCAAAGATAACCAGCCGCAGGTTATCTTAAGTTCTTGGGCGATGACATAGTCCTCGCTTATGTCCTTCCGCAGTTGCTCCACGTCGTCTATGGGCAACGCAAGTCCAAGCAATTTAGTCGCAAGTCGAATAGCGGAGTCTGCTACGGCGTCCGTGGTCTTACTTGCAAGGGCGGCCTCGTACCTCTTATGGAACTTCTTAACCTCCTCTTCTGACAACTTATTAACCTGCTCATGGGTAAGTTCCTTGCCTATCATTTCTTTGCACTTCCCAGATGACACAAGGATGTTAAGTTGTTCCTTGAGGTTACTTTCGTCTAACTGTGTGGGGACTTCATCTAAGAGCTGCTCAATGTCCATATACATTAGGAATCATAGATTCCAACCGTGTAGGGAAACCTCAAAGAGAAGATCATCTTGGAATGTTGGTGCGTTTTTAGGTGCCGCATGTATTCGTGTAACTGTTCCTTGGATATCTCACCGCCGTAGTCGCTTGAGATGGTTTCCAGGTCAGACTTACTTGGAGTATAAAATACTACGAGTGAACCTATGTTTTCCCTGAAGGGCTTAGAGACGCTGGTAAGCTGCTGGGAAAGCAACCAAACGCTGATATTGTCATGCCTACCGCTGAAGGCGAGTTTAACGAGCTCGGAAGTGCGTCTTTTTACGTCGTCCCCACAGGCAATGTCATCCAATATGAGGAGCGTCTGCGTATCTTTAGGGAATTGCTTATGCCAGAACTTCAAATGGCTGGATAACTCGTTAGGGTCTAAGATATCTACGAAGAAGTCGTCATCTTTCACTCCTATGCCCGTCCAGGTGCGGTTATTCACGTAGGTGGGGCATAATAGCACGATGTAGTCGAAGCGGTATCTAAAGGGTCCTAATAGCTGCTCCACGACGAACTGCGTTTTGCCGCAGCCGGTGGGTCCTACTATCAGAGCATTGCAGGGAATATGGTTCGGATCCATTATATATACGATGGACCCAGTGGACGCAGTAAGAAGGATTGCCACCGACGCAAAAGATAAAAGAGACACCATAGAAATGCAAAGGGAGGAGATCGATCGGTTAAAGGAGCGCGTGCAGGAATTGTACGATGAAATGTGCGGTCTGAAGCGTGCAGAACGGTTTGGCGCGCTGATAACGATGGCAACGTGGGCTAAAGAAAGCGTTAAGGACTTTATGCGATATCCCCTGTAGAATGTCGACGTTTAGGTTAAATCTTTGTTAAGTATATGCTATTTAAAAAGTGTCTTAGAATGTTGACAATAAGGTTAAATCTTTGTTAAGGATGCCTGGAAACTATTTAAAAAGTGTCTTAGAATGTTTACAATAAGGTTAAATCTTTGTTAAGTCGCCCATAAGCTATTCCAAAAAATGCCTCAGAATGTTGACGTTTAGGTTAAATCTTTGTTAAGGATGCCTGGAAACTATTTCAAAGAGTGTCTCAGAATGTTGACGTTTAGGTTAAATCTTTGTTAAGGATGCCTGGAAACTATTTCAAAGAGTGTCTCCGAATGTTGACGTTTAGGTTAAATCTTTGTTAAGGATGTTAAATGGAGGCTAAGATATTGTTAAGTACATATGGACTGCTTGTTGTGTAAGAAGGTGTTCAGCACCAAACAAAGACTTCAATACCACGTTCGTCGCGGCGTTTGTACAAAGAAACCCCTTAGCCGCGCTTGTAAGGATTGCGGTAAGGAATTCAGCACCGTTCAAAAGATGCAACAACATCAGGATAAACGCATTTGTGGGCTTTGTAAGGACTGTAATAAGGAATTCCCCAACCCCTCCGAAATGCAGCAGCATCTGAAAAGGAGCGCCTGTAATCGAACCAGACAGTGTAGTTTCTGTAATAAGATACTTAGTAGTCGTCAACGTTTACAGACGCACCGGAGAACGCATGATTATAGGTTTCTCTCCCGCGCTTACGACTTGGAAGGCGTGGATTGCTACCAATGTGCGGATTTGATGTGTCGCTGCCCGCATAAAGAGGATTACTTAAGGAATCGCATAGATTACCATAAGAAGATAGTCCGTACTTTCCCCTCTTTTGAACGCGCCGAAGGCGTTCCGTGGACTAAAAGGGAGTATTGGAGGCAGGAGTGCGATCGTTGTGGTTGTGTTAGAGAAGAGGAACATATCTTCAACTGTCTTAACAAAGATTTAACCTTATTGTTAACATTCTGAGACACTTTTGAAATAGTTTCCGGGGTGTCTTAACAAAGATTTAACCTAAACGTCAACATTCTGAGACACTCTTTGAAATAGTTTCCGGGGTGTCTTAACAAAGATTTAACCTTATTGTTAACATTCTGAGACACTTTTGAAATAGTTTCCGGGGTGTCTTAACAAAGATTTAACCTTATTGTTAACATTCTGAGACACTTTTGAAATAGTTTCCGGGGTGTCTTAACAAAGATTTAACCTTATTGTTAACATTGTGAGACACTCTTTGAAATAGTTTCCACACATACTTAACAAAGATTTAACCTTATTGTTAACATTCTGAGACACTCTTTGAAATAGTTTCCACACATACTTAACAAAGATTTAACCTTATTGTTAACATTCTGAGACACTTTTGAAATAGCATTTCTTGGGGCCTTTAATAGTAAGGTAGGGTTTGCGCAAAGAGTCTCAAATCCCATCCTTATTTTTATTCATTATTATTAAGGATAATGAATAATAATAAATAAAGATGAGGACCCCTTTTAAAGGTATATGCTAGCCTACGCAGCTGCCTTTCTGGGAGGCATTCTAATTACCCTTTCAATATATGGACTGTATTACTTGCGAACTACCTGCCGACTGCATTACCCCTCGTAAGCCGCCGCGTAAAAAATACACCTGCCTTCATTGCGACAGGGTATTCTCCGAAGGATCCTTTGTGGGGCATTGGTGCTCCGCGGATCCTAAAGCGCAGCGGACTTTAGCAGACGCGCTTAACTACAAAGAGGAGATGGAGTGACTGTTCTTTCAATGTCAAACTTCCATCGGCCATTTACCTTACCATAGCTGCGTAAGTGGGTGAATTCCTCGCCCTGAATTACGTACCGCACGCAATCCGGCGCCCAAAGGGAATATTCCTTGCCTTCTAAGTCTTTGAGGACTAACCGTAAACGGTCGATGTCTTCGAAGACGACGTAATTTTTTATTTCGTATGCTTACCGTGGACAAGATCACGCCAGTGAGTCAAGCTGAGCTTCATTATACCTATGGAATATCTTTAGGTGCGTTTTCAAAGTGGCGTAGGACTTAAACCGCTTTACACAGCCCTTACAGGGAATACGAATACCATCCGCGTAATCCATCAGGGCACGGCAGATAATGTCGTAATCGTTGCTAACCATCGTTAGGTAACCATTTACGTCAAGCTGTGAGATTTTCTTAGATTGCTTCGCGGATAAGACGCCGTTTCCTTTTGGGGTTTTCAACTCATACACAACCCGCGGTATTTCTTATGCGCATTTAGGATTAAGAGGTCGGGTTGACCGGCTTGGTAGCCTTTTCGCCAGCAGGTTATTCGCTTGCTGTCTGAATCTGAAGTTCGCCAAGACCCGGCGCTATGATGAAATCGGGGTAAAACCTACGTATGTAGTCGACTACCTTCGCGTGTAGGTCGGCTTCATTTTCGATCTTAAATACTAACTTGTTTGGACCGTCGAAGCGCTTGTCCATCGCATACTTACCCGTTTTCCTTAGCGCGGGTAGACTTCCTCAAAGACCCAATCGCGAAACTCCACAGCTTTGGGTAGTTTGGAGCTAAATGTCAGTTCGTACAGACCAGGTTCGGATATAAACACGGCATTTGGTTGCGTAGTAAAGGAGCGGTGATTCGCAGCCCCTTGTAGATCAACCCATTTTTTTCTGGTATTTCTCAGATACATGTGCTCTAATCGCATCTCTAGGGCGCTCATAGCCCAACGCAAAGCCCACCTCCTTTGCTTTGAAGTACAAAGTTTCGCCTTGCACTATGCATTGCAGTTTGGTTTCGTTGTTTTCAAATACGCGAAGCATATTATACATAAGGGATATTTTTTATCCTTTCGCTGGGCTCAGGAAACGCGAGCCTAGTAGCAACGCTCTTTAGCTGATTTCATTGTCTAACGCTCAGTTGCGCGTCAGACACGACGAAGACGTAGCAGTTTATTTTATCACCGTCCGCCCGCGGAGGCATTCTTGGTGGCGTTTGATTTCAATGTTATGCCATCCTGCGTATTTACTAGACGAGGCCTTGACCATGTAGGTCTTCGTCGTTAATGGTGCGCATGTCAATCCACACGGCGCATATTTATTCATTCAAGAATTCGCGGGGCTATTTGGTCTCCAAACTTGCGCATTGCCTCCCTGACCCGCTGCGGGTTTTTCCCTGGGAGTAAACCTTGTTCTGGAACCCGTTTATGTTGACCCCCCCCACGTTAGTAATGTTGGGGTTTGTGAAAGGCCTCGGAGTCGCGCTTAACCCAGCCTCATAGGGCTAGCAAACACCAGCAATCAACTGGCCCTTAAGACTTCTTCGGGGAGGTTAATGCTTGGTTGATAACCTCATCCCCTTTCCAGGAAGTAACGTCTTATCATCACTACGTGGTCTTAAAGGAATGCCTTGCCGGAGCTGTATTCATGCCACGCTACGGGCAGCCTCTTCGCTGTACCGGTCTCGTACTGCACTCTAAGTTGGTAATAGAGTATGGGTTTGTTGTTGTGTGAGTGCTTATCCCAATGGATGTTATTAGCATCTGCTAACGTTTACTTCAAACTGTGATCTCTGAAACTGCCTTGGGTAAATACTCTCCGTGTTCGTGATTTACTTCAAAGCCAGTGGTATGACATCACTTACTAACTACATAGGCTGTCTTTATTCGCTTTGCGTCTGCCCACTGCGGTTTCTCCGCTGCCGCGTAGGCTTGCGTTTTCGTAGGTGTGGGCGGACCTTACTAAATTACAACTACCAATTCTGTTTGGTTTTTTCTAATCCTTTTGCGCGCGGTCAAGCCGTCACCATAGTCTCTTGTACGTGGTATACAGATCGTACCTATTTAAGTCGCAGCGTAAGGATTCCCCGCGAACTTTACGCGCATCTTAGAACCGATGTTGCGCCCCGTTGTTAACGATAATCCTTTCATCTGTGGGGTCTTTGACTGTAACCACCGCTAGGTCAAACCTCAAAGCAAGGGTGGCCAGGAATAAGACTAGTTATCGTTAGGCGGGGCACGCCTAGTAACAGGGTTCACTTCCCTGGCTTTGTCGCTACTGGTGGTAAAGGTGACCCGGTGAGGTGCGTTCCGCCTTCATCACCGGCCCAACCTGCTTAGGTATACGTTGGGATTTAAACTTTGGGGAGCTTATCATACTATAATATTGGAATTATGAAGGCACGGATTTTGACCCCCTGTACCGAGACGCCAGTAGAACATTAACGACGAAGAATACGAGTCCTTTACTTCCTGATGACAACGTTGAACGGGCGGGCCTTTTTGACAAGCTACGACGCAAAATATGGCAGCAGGTCCCGCGAGGCCTGGCGTTCCTTAGAGGATAGTGGCACTCAAGGAACCCAGGGCGCCCTATTCCAGAATTTTTGGAATTGCAAAACTTGGATTCCACGGGACCTAAGACCTGAAATGCAAGGGGGCTTTTATACGACGTAAGGGAGAAATTTCCAATGTGGACTGGCCCGCCTTAATTCCAAACCGAGATAAGGGGCAAATTCAAAATCCAGCATCAAGAAGGGATACGTGGGGATAACTTTTACCAAAGGACAGAACTCCAACACGCTCGCCGTAATCTCCCAAAGAAATCCACGACGCATTAGGGAAACCTAATTTATGGAAAGGCTAAAAGAAAACGACGAAAACCTTAACGAAGCCCGTTAAAGGGTCAAGCCAATGCGCGACAACACAAAGGCATCGAAGCGATAAGGTAAGCGAAGGACTCAGGAAACACTGGAGGAAGGGGAAGCCTATTACATGAGACAAAACCG